>NC_133345.1:42060276-42225714 GCF_030506205.2 Paramisgurnus dabryanus | reverse complement strand
ATTCGTTTGGAATGGTCAAACGGCTATTAGATTTTCACTGACAGCCCAAATTAAGCCTTGTTTTAGCCTAGACACATATTCGCTGTCTATTAAAAGTTATGTAGTCGTTGAATAGCCGCTTTTTTGATGACTAATGTATTCTTGGGCCGTGGTTAGACGTCTCTTGGATTTTACGTAAAACGACAAGCGAATCTATTTTTAACACAAAGGTCAGGGGAGAGCGCGAACGCAGTCCCCCACTATCAGAAATTTTGCAGTCGAGATTCCCACATTTGGGGAATTCGCAAAGGGTCAGCCCAACCGGAGTGCAATGGCTGAGCCTCGCCCTGGGTGAACCACCTTCATGATCATGTTGTCTCCCCTGCCAGGTAAGTATGAGCGACACCCTTTGAGGCCAGACGGCCGCATCTTCCTGTGACCGATCACATCGACGGCGCCCCCGGAGGCCGTCCGACTAACATTTCATTTACTGTGTGTGACCAGGTGGAAAGCGCACGAAGCCACGTCTGAGACCAAACATTCTTCGAGATCTACCCTGTTTTTATTCCGTTTCCAGCCCGGTTGAACCGTGTAGAGTGAAATATGTGAAACAATTTAAATCAAATGGATTTAAATTGCGCATTCAAATATATGGTTTCGTTATTACAAAGTAACTTTACGTGGAATAGAAACAAAGAAATGTACAGAGCAATCAAGAAACAACGAAAGCATAGCAATTTTAGAACGTGGATAAATAAAAACACAGGGCTCAATGACTTACCCGTTGTCGTTGTGAGTTAAACAAGTACAGCTATGCTTCCAGGTCTGTCGACGTTGCTGTGGTGTTTCGACAGCTGTAGTATGAAGGGTAGTGAAAAAAGTTTTCAGGTGTTTTTAACATTCCAATCGGTCTCGTTCGCTTTTGTTGCGCCTTCAGCTGTGTCGAGGATGTTTAATTCGTCCTCGTATCACCTCCGCAAACTTGTAAAGAAAATAATTAAATACATTACAAAAACATTTCTTTATCAGCGTGTTCATTTCCACGCAAGCTTTTCGTTAAACCAATAAAGCCAACGAAACCACAGCAATTTTAAAACACACGGATTAGAAAAAACACCGTCACTCACGCACAAAAGAAGCAAATTCTTTTTTTATACTTGACTTATTTATCCCCGAGATGGGGAGCGCACCATTCATGGAAACACTGCAATACCATGTTGATGCATGGAGTGGAAGGAGCAAGCTCCGCTTCCATTTCCGAAGGTCAAAAATCCATTTAACATATAGTCCCCGGATAGGAGACGTATCAGACATTAAACTGATAAGAACAGATACTACACTTGATCTTAGCCAAAAGGCCGAGAAGCGATACCGGAATAGACGCAGCCAAAGGGGGAGCCGGCGAAGGCGCTGGCTTTTGGGGTGGAGGCTAGCGGGCATTTAACTCTATACGTTCTCATTGTATAACCCAGAGGTAGAACGTTGAGCTAGCAAATCAGAAGTTCATGTTTTAATGCAGGATCTGATCCACGCTCATGAGAGAGAGAGAGAGAGAGAGAGAGAGATAGAGAGAATTTAGAATTTTCAAAAAACCTTTATTACAAATTAAAACATTTTCATAACCTCAAATCAGAAAAAACAAAGAAAAAAATATATATAGTAACGGAAATAACAAAAAAATAAGCCAACATAGGAGCAAAGAACAAATCATCTTCAATAACCAGACACAGAGCTCCTCCATAATACCAAATCAATTCAAAAGAAAGAAGATCATTCATTGCTTTAAAGTATCTAAAACCAATAAGGATTCTAGATTTAACTTATTTTAAAAACTGCTAATGTATCATGGCTTCCGGGTCTGTCAACGTTGCTGTGGTTTTTCGACAGCTGTAATATGAAGGGTAGAGTGAAAAAAAATATTTAAGTGTTTTGAACATCCCAATTTGTTCGTTTACTTAGTATTTTCTTAATGTTTTCGAGTTAAAAAATAATTCTTAAATCGAGATACATTTACTTAATAAGCAAAGTGGCTTAGAATTTAAGTCTTGTTTACTGAAATAAATTCTAAAATGTAATAGGTTAAGGCTTAAAACAAGTAAAAATATCTGCCAGTGGGGTAAGAAAAATAAACCTAAATTGAGTTTATTATTGAATTAAGTTGAAACTAGAATTAAGTTTATTTTTCTTACCCCGCTGGCAGATATTTTTAATTTGTTTTAAATATAAACCTGTTGATTTTTATAATTTATTTCAATTATTTTACAAAGTATGCGATCTGATTTTTTTAATCGCGGTGTTTCTTTTATTCCTCGTTTCTTTTCCGTGCATTTGCTTTATTTATTTATTTTTGCTTGTTGCATTTAAATGCACATTTGATTTGTTGCCACATTATTATGTGTTAATGTATTTTTTAACATGTTTATCAACAAAAAGTGCGTTATTATAATTAATTATATAGCTGTGAAATATATACAAGAATTCCCAGCAAAAACAAAACGTTTTTATAACAATTTTCTATTACAATACATAATATCTTAAGCCACTTTGCTTACCAAGTAAATGTATCTCCATTTAAGCATTGTCAGATATTCACTAGAAAACAAGACAAAAACAGTAAGTAAGATATTAATTTACTTTTTTCTTTCAAACATAAATTTACAGACGGCTGGAAATTTTTAATAAAATAACTAGCCATACCTATTCGGGTCTGCTCCCGTTTGCTGTGATGACGGGGGACTTAGTCCAAAGCACATTTTGAGGAATACTTACACATTTTACTTCTTATTTCTTTGAAATTAATTATGCATACACTATGGATTAAAAATGTCCCGACTGCGAACCTGATAAAACCCAGGTAAAAAGCAAATACAAATAAACCATTTTGATTTAGCAAAAGTTTACAAATAAATGCACTCCTTGCACACAAAAAGCACGTCTAGTTACCATTCATATTTTGCGTGATTTAAGTTTCGTCGCATACATTTTGGAAGGCACACGATAAAAACAAAATAAGGCTTTTAATGTATGCCGACCTCATTCTCCGTTGAGGGCTTATCAATCATAATAAACGCTGTTAACTCTTCTCATTGAATGGTCTAAATCCAATGCTGGTAAAGAAATCAAATGTGCATTTAAACGCAACAAGCAAGCCGTAAAGCAATGGATGCAGGCAAACAAACGAGGAATAGCACATACAACACCACGATTAGATCATCGGGTCGCATACTTTGGAATTAATAAGAAATAATTATTCAGTCTAAAGAAATAAGAAGTAAAATGTCTAAGTATTTCTCCAAATGTGCACACTCATTACAATAAACGGGAGCAGACACGAATAGTTATGTATGTCTCGTTATTTTATTTAAAATTGATAAGCTGTCTAACATATGATATATTTTGATAATACGAAATGCTAAAAAAATAATATAACACCAATCGACAATATCTGTTATTGTTATTTTTACAAGTAAATTCATGTGTAGGAGAAAACAAAGCAGCTGTCAGTCCATACTATATTGAGTGGCCATCGTAGTGGTGCAACCTGAACGATGTTTTCCCTACTTCCGGTCAAAGCCGCCATTTTGTGAAATAGGCATATAGGTGACGCTGGAGCACGCGGCCATTGTCTCTGTTCAACAAAACAAGTATATATATACACATACGCATATTTTTCCTCAATCAATCACCGAATACAAGGTGCAATTCGATGCCAACTGACCCTTCTCTCTGGTTTCATGTTTGTAAGGAAAATTAAGGGGGAAATTACGATAGCATTTCAGCCAAACATTCATTCGTGCCACGCTGCTTTTCTTTGAACGAAAAAAAACCCTCTGCTCCCCCTACACAATTTCTTCTCCTGTTATTTTATGCTTAAAACAAGCAAATAAATCTGACTACAGGGTAAGAAAAAATTCGTGAACTTTTCCCATAAACACTTAATTCAAGAAAAATTGTCCCACCCCACTGGCCATTTTTTATCCACAATACACATTCGATGTCTGCAGGCACCATTGTCTTTGTTCAACGCAAACAATTCTGTTGCGTTTTTCTTTGAACGAAGTGCTCCGCCTAGATAATTTGACCCATATTCACATGGGTTTGTTTCTCGTTTTTTTTCTTTGAGAACAATCTATATAGCGCCTTCCACAATCGTTTTGGTGTTAGCTTTACGTAAAATAGAAACACAGAAAAGTACTGAGCGATGGAGAGACCACGAACGCGGAACGTATTATGGACCACGGACTGGCAAACAAACTGGCAACCACGCACTAAAGAAGCAAACTCTGATTTTAAACTCACCTTATTTGTCCCCGGAAAGCGCCAGAGTCGATGCACGGAGTGGACGGAACAAGCCTCGCTTCCATAGCCGAAGGTCAAAAATCCATTTAAACGTGTAGTCCCCGGTGTCCACTCGATCTTACCCAAAAAGCCGAGAAGCGATACCGCAATGGCATCCGGAGAAGGCGCTGGCTGTCGGGATGGAGGTTAGCGGGTCAGAGGTCCGGCACTGAAGGTCTGCGTTCATTATTCACCGTGTGCATTTCACTCTATATCCACTTTCTAATGTATAGCACTTGATAAGGATTAACAGTTTAAAAACAGAAATGCAAGACATCAGAAAATACATTTATTTTTTACTTTCATAACATGAGAGGTGTCATACAATAACAAATATGAGCTTTAAAATCACATTCCTAAGTTAAAAATATACATAAAAATAGATATATGGATCATTACACAAATCACTACTCAAAGGACCTATGTTAAATAACTGCTTCAATATTAATTAACAATAACATTTGGCCAAGGCAGTCCTTGTAAATAGACATATAAATAGACAAATAAAATCATGACATATATGCCGTAGAGCCTGAGATAGAGAAAAATAATAAGGAATTCTGCTTTTACTACCATCTCAGAAATATTGCCAGAATTAGAGGTTTTGTCTCAAGACAGGACTTAGAGAAACTTGTTCATGCTTTCATCACCAGCAGGGCCGATTATTGCAATGGTCAATGGATTTAAAAAGTACTGTTTCTTGTTTAAAAACCACTTCATGGCTACAATACATGACAGATATGCTAATCGAATATGAAACCGATTACTCGGATCAATAGGGTCAGGTCATTTAGAAAAAACAAGGGTTCACTCAAAACAAGGTGCCTCAGCATTCAGTTATTATCAGCTTTCAGAAGAGATCAGATGTGCTTCAACAGTAGACACTTTTAAATCTAGATTAAAAACACATCAGTTTAACTTTGCATTTACTGAATGATTTAAAACAGTACGAATAAAACAGTACAAAAGAATAAAACAGTATGAACCTTACCTGTTATAAAGGGAATGAAGCTTACGGTATGGTGCTTACCTGCAGAAATAAATAAAGTACAATAAGAACACACAGAACTTCAATTTTCAAAATTATTTTAACATTAAATGATGATTATTTTACTGGTTTACCTGTTTGTGATTACCACAGGATCCCGTCACCTGGCTGCGGTCTTCATTTGGTGAACGGTTCTTCACTCATAATTGACCTATACAAGAAATAGAGAAGAATAATAAGCAATTCTGCTTTTACATGTAGATGTGTGCCCCAAGAACACAGACACACCGGCTCCAAAAAGTTTAAACAGTACACATTTCTGTTATTTTAATGTGGCAAATGTGTCAGCTTTAAAAGAAGCATACATTACCTTTTAAAGAGGAAATACCTTTTGCATGAAATACCTTTACTCCCAGCATAAGCAAGCAATTTTCAAAATGCTTTTAAAAGTAAATAGTGATTATTTTACTTGTTTACCTGTTTGTGATTACCATGGAATCCTGTCACCATCATTTTTAAGCTTGTAAAGCAAATAATGAAATATTGACTTAGTAGGAAAAAATATTTTGGAAGTATCGTGATAAATGATGAAGAAAATATTTTGCAAAGTGATGGTTAGCACACGGTTGATGGTACCTATTAAATTCCATCATATTTTTTTATTCCTACTATGGAAGTCAATGGTGACTATCTGCTGTGGGTTTACCATTATTCCTCAAAATACCTTCTTTTGTGTTACTCAGAAAAAAACTAATCCTCGTGTTGTTGTAAGCCTGTATGCATGAGTAAATGATGACAGAATTATCATCATAAATTGAAATATCCCTTTAAACTGTATTTCCCCCCTTAAACCTAAACTTATTTTCCTACAGCAAGTCATTTAGGTAATCAAGAAAATACTTTACCCGTTGTCTTTGTGAGTTAAACAAATACAGCTACGCTTCCAGGTCTGTCGACGTTGCTGTGGTTTTTCGACAGCTGTAGTATGAAGGGTAGCGAATGAATGAATACATTGCAAAAAATCATTTCTTACTTGTTATTTCGAACTGTTTTAACTATACAAATATCTAGAAAGTCTTAAAATAAGATGCATTTTTTGATGAGCAAAATGCCCTAAGAAAATAAACCTAGCCTTTAGGGAGAAAAAACTCAGAATTTGGGCTTAAAACAAGCAAATAAATCTGCCAAAGGGGTAAGAAACAAATCTAGATATAAACACTTAATTCAAGAAAAATTGTCGTAGCCCATTGGCAGATTTGTTGGCTTGTTTAATGTACATGCATGTACAATATTTCAATTTGTCTTGTATTTATTAGCATTTTGTATTGCCCAACGCTGTCTAGGTTGTTTAACTGTTGTCATTTTCTTATAAAAGCCTTTATAATTTATTAGTTTGGATGATTGCCATTCCCGAGAACCTCTTATATTGGAAGTAAAAGAATCATCTAAGCATTATTTTGTGCTCTTAGACATGTAGCCGTTTGATTGTGGTTCTATTTAATGGCTAGTCTATTCGTTTGGAATGGTCAAACGGCTATTAGATTTTCACTGACAGCCCAAATTAAGCCTTGTTTTAGCCTAGACACATATTCGCTGTCTATTAAAAGTTATGTAGTCGTTGAATAGCCGCTTTTTTGATGACTAATGTATTCTTGGGCCGTGGTTAGACGTCTCTTGGATTTTACGTAAAACGACAAGCGAATCTATTTTTAACACAAAGGTCAGGGGAGAGCGCGAACGCAGTCCCCCACTATCAGAAATTTTGCAGTCGAGATTCCCACATTTGGGGAATTCGCAAAGGGTCAGCCCAACCGGAGTGCAATGGCTGAGCCTCGCCCTGGGTGAACCACCTTCATGATCATGTTGTCTCCCCTGCCAGGTAAGTATGAGCGACACCCTTTGAGGCCAGACGGCCGCATCTTCCTGTGACCGATCACATCGACGGCGCCCCCGGAGGCCGTCCGACTAACATTTCATTTACTGTGTGTGACCAGGTGGAAAGCGCACGAAGCCACGTCTGAGACCAAACATTCTTCGAGATCTACCCTGTTTTTATTCCGTTTCCAGCCCGGTTGAACCGTGTAGAGTGAAATATGTGAAACAATTTAAATCAAATGGATTTAAATTGCGCATTCAAATATATGGTTTCGTTATTACAAAGTAACTTTACGTGGAATAGAAACAAAGAAATGTACAGAGCAATCAAGAAACAACGAAAGCATAGCAATTTTAGAACGTGGATAAATAAAAACACAGGGCTCAATGACTTACCCGTTGTCGTTGTGAGTTAAACAAGTACAGCTATGCTTCCAGGTCTGTCGACGTTGCTGTGGTGTTTCGACAGCTGTAGTATGAAGGGTAGTGAAAAAAGTTTTCAGGTGTTTTTAACATTCCAATCGGTCTCGTTCGCTTTTGTTGCGCCTTCAGCTGTGTCGAGGATGTTTAATTCGTCCTCGTATCACCTCCGCAAACTTGTAAAGAAAATAATTAAATACATTACAAAAACATTTCTTTATCAGCGTGTTCATTTCCACGCAAGCTTTTCGTTAAACCAATAAAGCCAACGAAACCACAGCAATTTTAAAACACACGGATTAGAAAAAACACCGTCACTCACGCACAAAAGAAGCAAATTCTTTTTTTATACTTGACTTATTTATCCCCGAGATGGGGAGCGCACCATTCATGGAAACACTGCAATACCATGTTGATGCATGGAGTGGAAGGAGCAAGCTCCGCTTCCATTTCCGAAGGTCAAAAATCCATTTAACATATAGTCCCCGGATAGGAGACGTATCAGACATTAAACTGATAAGAACAGATACTACACTTGATCTTAGCCAAAAGGCCGAGAAGCGATACCGGAATAGACGCAGCCAAAGGGGGAGCCGGCGAAGGCGCTGGCTTTTGGGGTGGAGGCTAGCGGGCATTTAACTCTATACGTTCTCATTGTATAACCCAGAGGTAGAACGTTGAGCTAGCAAATCAGAAGTTCATGTTTTAATGCAGGATCTGATCCACGCTCATGAGAGAGAGAGAGAGAGAGAGAGAGAGAGATAGAAAGAATTTAGAATTTTCAAAAAACCTTTATTACAAATTAAAACATTTTCATAACCTCAAATCAGAAAAAACAAAGAAAAAAATATATATAGTAACGGAAATAACAAAAAAATAAGCCAACATAGGAGCAAAGAACAAATCATCTTCAATAACCAGACACAGAGCTCCTCCATAATACCAAATCAATTCAAAAGAAAGAAGATCATTCATTGCTTTAAAGTATCTAAAACCAATAAGGATTCTAGATTTAACTTATTTTAAAAACTGCTAATGTATCATGGCTTCCGGGTCTGTCAACGTTGCTGTGGTTTTTCGACAGCTGTAATATGAAGGGTAGAGTGAAAAAAAATATTTAAGTGTTTTGAACATCCCAATTTGTTCGTTTACTTAGTATTTTCTTAATGTTTTCGAGTTAAAAAATAATTCTTAAATCGAGATACATTTACTTAATAAGCAAAGTGGCTTAGAATTTAAGTCTTGTTTACTGAAATAAATTCTAAAATGTAATAGGTTAAGGCTTAAAACAAGTAAAAATATCTGCCAGTGGGGTAAGAAAAATAAACCTAAATTGAGTTTATTATTGAATTAAGTTGAAACTAGAATTAAGTTTATTTTTCTTACCCCGCTGGCAGATATTTTTTATTTGTTTTAAATATAAACCTGTTGATTTTATAATTTATTTCAATTATTTTACAAAGTATGCGATCTGATTTTTTTAATCGCGGTGTTTCTTTTATTCCTCGTTTCTTTTCCGTGCATTTGCTTTATTTATTTATTTTTGCTTGTTGCATTTAAATGCACATTTGATTTGTTGCCACATTATTATGTGTTAATGTATTTTTTAACATGTTTATCAACAAAAAGTGCGTTATTATAATTAATTATATAGCTGTGAAATATATACAAGAATTCCCAGCAAAAACAAAACGTTTTTATAACAATTTTCTATTACAATACATAATATCTTAAGCCACTTTGCTTACCAAGTAAATGTATCTCCATTTAAGCATTGTCAGATATTCACTAGAAAACAAGACAAAAACAGTAAGTAAGATATTAATTTACTTTTTTCTTTCAAACATAAATTTACAGACGGCTGGAAATTTTTAATAAAATAACTAGCCATACCTATTCGGGTCTGCTCCCGTTTGCTGTGATGACGGGGGACTTAGTCCAAAGCACATTTTGAGGAATACTTACACATTTTACTTCTTATTTCTTTGAAATTAATTATGCATACACTATGGATTAAAAATGTCCCGACTGCGAACCTGATAAAACCCAGGTAAAAAGCAAATACAAATAAACCATTTTGATTTAGCAAAAGTTTACAAATAAATGCACTCCTTGCACACAACAAGCACGTCTAGTTACCATTCATATTTTGCGTGATTTAAGTTTCGTCGCATACATTTTGGAAGGCACACGATAAAAACAAAATAAGGCTTTTAATGTATGCCGACCTCATTCTCCGTTGAGGGCTTATCAATCATAATAAACGCTGTTAACTCTTCTCATTGAATGGTCTAAATCCAATGCTGGTAAAGAAATCAAATGTGCATTTAAACGCAACAAGCAAGCCGTAAAGCAATGGATGCAGGCAAACAAACGAGGAATAGCACATACAACACCACGATTAGATCATCGGGTCGCATACTTTGGAATTAATAAGAAATAATTATTCAGTCTAAAGAAATAAGAAGTAAAATGTCTAAGTATTTCTCCAAATGTGCACACTCATTACAATAAACGGGAGCAGACACGAATAGTTATGTATGTCTCGTTATTTTATTTAAAATTGATAAGCTGTCTAACATATGATATATTTTGATAATACGAAATGCTAAAAAAATAATATAACACCAATCGACAATATCTGTTATTGTTATTTTTACAAGTAAATTCATGTGTAGGAGAAAACAAAGCAGCTGTCAGTCCATACTATATTGAGTGGCCATCGTAGTGGTGCAACCTGAACGATGTTTTCCCTACTTCCGGTCAAAGCCGCCATTTTGTGAAATAGGCATATAGGTGACGCTGGAGCACGCGGCCATTGTCTCTGTTCAACAAAACAAGTATATATATACACATACGCATATTTTTCCTCAATCAATCACCGAATACAAGGTGCAATTCGATGCCAACTGACCCTTCTCTCTGGTTTCATGTTTGTAAGGAAAATTAAGGGGGAAATTACGATAGCATTTCAGCCAAACATTCATTCGTGCCACGCTGCTTTTCTTTGAACGAAAAAAAACCCTCTGCTCCCCCTACACAATTTCTTCTCCTGTTATTTTATGCTTAAAACAAGCAAATAAATCTGACTACAGGGTAAGAAAAAATTCGTGAACTTTTCCCATAAACACTTAATTCAAGAAAAATTGTCCCACCCCACTGGCCATTTTTTATCCACAATACACATTCGATGTCTGCAGGCACCATTGTCTTTGTTCAACGCAAACAATTCTGTTGCGTTTTTCTTTGAACGAAGTGCTCCGCCTAGATAATTTGACCCATATTCACATGGGTTTGTTTCTCGTTTTTTTTCTTTGAGAACAATCTATATAGCGCCTTCCACAATCGTTTTGGTGTTAGCTTTACGTAAAATAGAAACACAGAAAAGTACTGAGCGATGGAGAGACCACGAACGCGGAACGTATTATGGACCACGGACTGGCAAACAAACTGGCAACCACGCACTAAAGAAGCAAACTCTGATTTTAAACTCACCTTATTTGTCCCCGGAAAGCGCCAGAGTCGATGCACGGAGTGGACGGAACAAGCCTCGCTTCCATAGCCGAAGGTCAAAAATCCATTTAAACGTGTAGTCCCCGGTGTCCACTCGATCTTACCCAAAAAGCCGAGAAGCGATACCGCAATGGCATCCGGAGAAGGCGCTGGCTGTCGGGATGGAGGTTAGCGGGTCAGAGGTCCGGCACTGAAGGTCTGCGTTCATTATTCACCGTGTGCATTTCACTCTATATCCACTTTCTAATGTATAGCACTTGATAAGGATTAACAGTTTAAAAACAGAAATGCAAGACATCAGAAAATACATTTATTTTTTACTTTCATAACATGAGAGGTGTCATACAATAACAAATATGAGCTTTAAAATCACATTCCTAAGTTAAAAATATACATAAAAATAGATATATGGATCATTACACAAATCACTACTCAAAGGACCTATGTTAAATAACTGCTTCAATATTAATTAACAATAACATTTGGCCAAGGCAGTCCTTGTAAATAGACATATAAATAGACAAATAAAATCATGACATATATGCCGTAGAGCCTGAGATAGAGAAAAATAATAAGGAATTCTGCTTTTACTACCATCTCAGAAATATTGCCAGAATTAGAGGTTTTGTCTCAAGACAGGACTTAGAGAAACTTGTTCATGCTTTCATCACCAGCAGGGCCGATTATTGCAATGGTCAATGGATTTAAAAAGTACTGTTTCTTGTTTAAAAACCACTTCATGGCTACAATACATGACAGATATGCTAATCGAATATGAAACCGATTACTCGGATCAATAGGGTCAGGTCATTTAGAAAAAACAAGGGTTCACTCAAAACAAGGTGCCTCAGCATTCAGTTATTATCAGCTTTCAGAAGAGATCAGATGTGCTTCAACAGTAGACACTTTTAAATCTAGATTAAAAACACATCAGTTTAACTTTGCATTTACTGAATGATTTAAAACAGTACGAATAAAACAGTACAAAAGAATAAAACAGTATGAACCTTACCTGTTATAAAGGGAATGAAGCTTACGGTATGGTGCTTACCTGCAGAAATAAATAAAGTACAATAAGAACACACAGAACTTCAATTTTCAAAATTATTTTAACATTAAATGATGATTATTTTACTGGTTTACCTGTTTGTGATTACCACAGGATCCCGTCACCTGGCTGCGGTCTTCATTTGGTGAACGGTTCTTCACTCATAATTGACCTATACAAGAAATAGAGAAGAATAATAAGCAATTCTGCTTTTACATGTAGATGTGTGCCCCAAGAACACAGACACACCGGCTCCAAAAAGTTTAAACAGTACACATTTCTGTTATTTTAATGTGGCAAATGTGTCAGCTTTAAAAGAAGCATACATTACCTTTTAAAGAGGAAATACCTTTTGCATGAAATACCTTTACTCCCAGCATAAGCAAGCAATTTTCAAAATGCTTTTAAAAGTAAATAGTGATTATTTTACTTGTTTACCTGTTTGTGATTACCATGGAATCCTGTCACCATCATTTTTAAGCTTGTAAAGCAAATAATGAAATATTGACTTAGTAGGAAAAAATATTTTGGAAGTATCGTGATAAATGATGAAGAAAATATTTTGCAAAGTGATGGTTAGCACACGGTTGATGGTACCTATTAAATTCCATCATATTTTTTTATTCCTACTATGGAAGTCAATGGTGACTATCTGCTGTGGGTTTACCATCATTCCTCAAAATACCTTCTTTTGTGTTACTCAGAAAAAAACTAATCCTCGTGTTGTTGTAAGCCTGTATGCATGAGTAAATGATGACAGAATTATCATCATAAATTGAAATATCCCTTTAAACTGTATTTCCCCCCTTAAACCTAAACTTATTTTCCTACAGCAAGTCATTTAGGTAATCAAGAAAATACTTTACCCGTTGTCTTTGTGAGTTAAACAAATACAGCTACGCTTCCAGGTCTGTCGACGTTGCTGTGGTTTTTCGACAGCTGTAGTATGAAGGGTAGCGAATGAATGAATACATTGCAAAAAATCATTTCTTACTTGTTATTTCGAACTGTTTTAACTATACAAATATCTAGAAAGTCTTAAAATAAGATGCATTTTTTGATGAGCAAAATGCCCTAAGAAAATAAACCTAGCCTTTAGGGAGAAAAAACTCAGAATTTGGGCTTAAAACAAGCAAATAAATCTGCCAAAGGGGTAAGAAACAAATCTAGATATAAACACTTAATTCAAGAAAAATTGTCGTAGCCCATTGGCAGATTTGTTGGCTTGTTTAATGTACATGCATGTACAATATTTCAATTTGTCTTGTATTTATTAGCATTTTGTATTGCTCAACGCTGTCTAGGTTGTTTAACTGTTGTCATTTTCTTATAAAAGCCTTTATAATTTATTAGTTTGGATGATTGCCATTCCCGAGAACCTCTTATATTGGAAGTAAAAGAATCATCTAAGCATTATTTTGTGCTCTTAGACATGTAGCCGTTTGATTGTGGTTCTATTTAATGGCTAGTCTATTCGTTTGGAATGGTCAAACGGCTATTAGATTTTCACTGACAGCCCAAATTAAGCCTTGTTTTAGCCTAGACACTTATTCGCTGTCTATTAAAAGTTATGTAGTCGTTGAATAGCCGCTTTTTTGATGACTAATGTATTCTTGGGCCGTGGTTAGACGTCTCTTGGATTTTACGTAAAACGACAAGCGAATCTATTTTTAACACAAAGGTCAGGGGAGAGCGCGAACGCAGTCCCCCACTATCAGAAATTTTGCAGTCGAGATTCCCACATTTGGGGAATTCGCAAAGGGTCAGCCCAACCGGAGTGCAATGGCTGAGCCTCGCCCTGGGTGAACCACCTTCATGATCATGGTGTCTCCCCTGCCAGGTAAGTATGAGCGACACCCTTTGAGGCCAGACGGCCGCATCTTCCTGTGACCGATCACATCGACGGCGCCCCCGGAGGCCGTCCGACTAACATTTCATTTACTGTGTGTGACCAGGTGGAAAGCGCACGAAGCCACGTCTGAGACCAAACATTCTTCGAGATCTACCTTGTTTTTATTCCGTTTCCAGCCCGGTTGAACCGTGTAGAGTGAAATATGTGAAACAATTTAAATCAAATGGATTTAAATTGCGCATTCAAATATATGGTTTCGTTATTACAAAGTAACTTTACGTGGAATAGAAACAAAGAAATGTACAGAGCAATCAAGAAACAACGAAAGCATAGCAATTTTAGAACGTGGATAAATAAAAACACAGGGCTCAATGACTTACCCGTTGTCGTTGTGAGTTAAACAAGTACAGCTATGCTTCCAGGTCTGTCGACGTTGCTGTGGTGTTTCGACAGCTGTAGTATGAAGGGTAGTGAAAAAAGTTTTCAGGTGTTTTTAACATTCCAATCGGTCTCGTTCGCTTTTGTTGCGCCTTCAGCTGTGTCGAGGATGTTTAATTCGTCCTCGTATCACCTCCGCAAACTTGTAAAGAAAATAATTAAATACATTACAAAAACATTTCTTTATCAGCGTGTTCATTTCCACGCAAGCTTTTCGTTAACCAATAAAGCCAACGAAACCACAGCAATTTTAAAACACACGGATTAGAAAAAACACCGTCACTCACGCACAAAAGAAGCAAATTCTTTTTTTATACTTGACTTATTTATCCCCGAGATGGGGAGCGCACCATTCATGGAAACACTGCAATACCATGTTGATGCATGGAGTGGAAGGAGCAAGCTCCGCTTCCATTTCCGAAGGTCAAAAATCCATTTAACATATAGTCCCCGGATAGGAGACGTATCAGACATTAAACTGATAAGAACAGATACTACACTTGATCTTAGCCAAAAGGCCGAGAAGCGATACCGGAATAGACGCAGCCAAAGGGGGAGCCGGCGAAGGCGCTGGCTTTTGGGGTGGAGGCTAGCGGGCATTTAACTCTATACGTTCTCATTGTATAACCCAGAGGTAGAACGTTGAGCTAGCAAATCAGAAGTTCATGTTTTAATGCAGGATCTGATCCACGCTCATGAGAGAGAGAGAGAGAGAGAGAGAGATAGAGAGAATTTAGAATTTTCAAAAAACCTTTATTACAAATTAAAACATTTTCATAACCTCAAATCAGAAAAAACAAAGAAAAAAATATATATAGTAACGGAAATAACAAAAAAATAAGCCAACATAGGAGCAAAGAACAAATCATCTTCAATAACCAGACACAGAGCTCCTCCATAATACCAAATCAATTCAAAAGAAAGAAGATCATTCATTGCTTTAAAGTATCTAAAACCAATAAGGATTCTAGATTTAACTTATTTTAAAAACTGCTAATGTATCATGGCTTCCGGGTCTGTCAACGTTGCTGTGGTTTTTCGACAGCTGTAATATGAAGGGTAGAGTGAAAAAAAATATTTAAGTGTTTTGAACATCCCAATTTGTTCGTTTACTTAGTATTTTCTTAATGTTTTCGAGTTAAAAAATAATTCTTAAATCGAGATACATTTACTTAATAAGCAAAGTGGCTTAGAATTTAAGTCTTGTTTACTGAAATAAATTCTAAAATGTAATAGGTTAAGGCTTAAAACAAGTAAAAATATCTGCCAGTGGGGTAAGAAAAATAAACCTAAATTGAGTTTATTATTGAATTAAGTTGAAACTAGAATTAAGTTTATTTTTCTTACCCCGCTGGCAGATATTTTTTATTTGTTTTAAATATAAACCTGTTGATTTTTATAATTTATTTCAATTATTACAAAGTATGCGATCTGATTTTTTTAATCGCGGTGTTTCTTTTATTCCTCGTTTCTTTTCCGTGCATTTGCTTTATTTATTTATTTTTGCTTGTTGCATTTAAATGCACATTTGATTTGTTGCCACATTATTATGTGTTAATGTATTTTTTAACATGTTTATCAACAAAAAGTGCGTTATTATAATTAATTATATAGCTGTGAAATATATACAAGAATTCCCAGCAAAAACAAAACGTTTTTATAACAATTTTCTATTACAATACATAATATCTTAAGCCACTTTGCTTACCAAGTAAATGTATCTCCATTTAAGCATTGTCAGATATTCACTAGAAAACAAGACAAAAACAGTAAGTAAGATATTAATTTACTTTTTTCTTTCAAACATAAATTTACAGACGGCTGGAAATTTTTAATAAAATAACTAGCCATACCTATTCGGGTCTGCTCCCGTTTGCTGTGATGACGGGGGACTTAGTCCAAAGCACATTTTGAGGAATACTTACACATTTTACTTCTTATTTCTTTGAAATTAATTATGCATACACTATGGATTAAAAATGTCCCGACTGCGAACCTGATAAAACCCAGGTAAAAAGCAAATACAAATAAACCATTTTGATTTAGCAAAAGTTTACAAATAAATGCACTCCTTGCACACAACAAGCACGTCTAGTTACCATTCATATTTTGCGTGATTTAAGTTTCGTCGCATACATTTTGGAAGGCACACGATAAAAACAAAATAAGGCTTTTAATGTATGCCGACCTCATTCTCCGTTGAGGGCTTATCAATCATAATAAACGCTGTTAACTCTTCTCATTGAATGGTTGCAGGCAAACAAACGAGGAATAGCACATACAACACCACGATTAGATCATCGGGTCGCATACTTTGGAATTAATAAGAAATAATTATTCAGTCTAAAGAAATAAGAAGTAAAATGTCTAAGTATTTCTCCAAATGTGCACACTCATTACAATAAACGGGAGCAGACACGAATAGTTATGTATGTCTCGTTATTTTATTTAAAATTGATAAGCTGTCTAACATATGATATATTTTGATAATACGAAATGCTAAAAAAATAATATAACACCAATCGACAATATCTGTTATTGTTATTTTTACAAGTAAATTCATGTGTAGGAGAAAACAAAGCAGCTGTCAGTCCATACTATATTGAGTGGCCATCGTAGTGGTGCAACCTGAACGATGTTTTCCCTACTTCCGGTCAAAGCCGCCATTTTGTGAAATAGGCATATAGGTGACGCTGGAGCACGCGGCCATTGTCTCTGTTCAACAAAACAAGTATATATATACACATACGCATATTTTTCCTCAATCAATCACCGAATACAAGGTGCAATTCGATGCCAACTGACCCTTCTCTCTGGTTTCATGTTTGTAAGGAAAATTAAGGGGGAAATTACGATAGCATTTCAGCCAAACATTCATTCGTGCCACGCTGCTTTTCTTTGAACGAAAAAAAACCCTCTGCTCCCCCTACACAATTTCTTCTCCTGTTATTTTATGCTTAAAACAAGCAAATAAATCTGACTACAGGGTAAGAAAAAATTCGTGAACTTTTCCCATAAACACTTAATTCAAGAAAAATTGTCCCACCCCACTGGCCATTTTTTATCCACAATACACATTCGATGTCTGCAGGCACCATTGTCTTTGTTCAACGCAAACAATTCTGTTGCGTTTTTCTTTGAACGAAGTGCTCCGCCTAGATAATTTGACCCATATTCACATGGGTTTGTTTCTCGTTTTTTTTCTTTGAGAACAATCTATATAGCGCCTTCCACAATCGTTTTGGTGTTAGCTTTACGTAAAATAGAAACACAGAAAAGTACTGAGCGATGGAGAGACCACGAACGCGGAACGTATTATGGACCACGGACTGGCAAACAAACTGGCAACCACGCACTAAAGAAGCAAACTCTGATTTTAAACTCACCTTATTTGTCCCCGGAAAGCGCCAGAGTCGATGCACGGAGTGGACGGAACAAGCCTCGCTTCCATAGCCGAAGGTCAAAAATCCATTTAAACGTGTAGTCCCCGGTGTCCACTCGATCTTACCCAAAAAGCCGAGAAGCGATACCGCAATGGCATCCGGAGAAGGCGCTGGCTGTCGGGATGGAGGTTAGCGGGTCAGAGGTCCGGCACTGAAGGTCTGCGTTCATTATTCACCGTGTGCATTTCACTCTATATCCACTTTCTAATGTATAGCACTTGATAAGGATTAACAGTTTAAAAACAGAAATGCAAGACATCAGAAAATACATTTATTTTTTACTTTCATAACATGAGAGGTGTCATACAATAACAAATATGAGCTTTAAAATCACATTCCTAAGTTAAAAATATACATAAAAATAGATATATGGATCATTACACAAATCACTACTCAAAGGACCTATGTTAAATAACTGCTTCAATATTAATTAACAATAACATTTGGCCAAGGCAGTCCTTGTAAATAGACATATAAATAGACAAATAAAATCATGACATATATGCCGTAGAGCCTGAGATAGAGAAAAATAATAAGGAATTCTGCTTTTACTACCATCTCAGAAATATTGCCAGAATTAGAGGTTTTGTCTCAAGACAGGACTTAGAGAAACTTGTTCATGCTTTCATCACCAGCAGGGCCGATTATTGCAATGGTCAATGGATTTAAAAAGTACTGTTTCTTGTTTAAAAACCACTTCATGGCTACAATACATGACAGATATGCTAATCGAATATGAAACCGATTACTCGGATCAATAGGATCAGGTCATTTAGAAAAAACAAGGGTTCACTCAAAACAAGGTGCCTCAGCATTCAGTTATTATCAGCTTTCAGAAGAGATCAGATGTGCTTCAACAGTAGACACTTTTAAATCTAGATTAAAAACACATCAGTTTAACTTTGCATTTACTGAATGATTTAAAACAGTACGAATAAAACAGTACAAAAGAATAAAACAGTATGAACCTTACCTGTTATAAAGGGAATGAAGCTTACGGTATGGTGCTTACCTGCAGAAATAAATAAAGTACAATAAGAACACACAGAACTTCAATTTTCAAAATTATTTTAACATTAAATGATGATTATTTTACTGGTTTACCTGTTTGTGATTACCACAGGATCCCGTCACCTGGCTGCGGTCTTCATTTGGTGAACGGTTCTTCACTCATAATTGACCTATACAAGAAATAGAGAAGAATAATAAGCAATTCTGCTTTTACATGTAGATGTGTGCCCCAAGAACACAGACACACCGGCTCCAAAAAGTTTAAACAGTACACATTTCTGTTATTTTAATGTGGCAAATGTGTCAGCTTTAAAAGAAGCATACATTACCTTTTAAAGAGGAAATACCTTTTGCATGAAATACCTTTACTCCCAGCATAAGCAAGCAATTTTCAAAATGCTTTTAAAAGTAAATAGTGATTATTTTACTTGTTTACCTGTTTGTGATTACCATGGAATCCTGTCACCATCATTTTTAAGCTTGTAAAGCAAATAATGAAATATTGACTTAGTAGGAAAAAATATTTTGGAAGTATCGTGATAAATGATGAAGAAAATATTTTGCAAAGTGATGGTTAGCACACGGTTGATGGTACCTATTAAATTCCATCATATTTTTTTATTCCTACTATGGAAGTCAATGGTGACTATCTGCTGTGGGTTTACCATCATTCCTCAAAATACCTTCTTTTGTGTTACTCAGAAAAAAACTAATCCTCGTGTTGTTGTAAGCCTGTATGCATGAGTAAATGATGACAGAATTATCATCATAAATTGAAATATCCCTTTAAACTGTATTTCCCCCCCTTAAACCTAAACTTATTTTCTTACAGCAAGTCATTTAGGTAATCAAGAAAATACTTTACCCGTTGTCTTTGTGAGTTAAACAAATACAGCTACGCTTCCAGGTCTGTCGACGTTGCTGTGGTTTTTCGACAGCTGTAGTATGAAGGGTAGCGAATGAATGAATACATTGCAAAAAATCATTTCTTACTTGTTATTTCGAACTGTTTTAACTATACAAATATCTAGAAAGTCTTAAAATAAGATGCATTTTTTGATGAGCAAAATGCCCTAAGAAAATAAACCTAGCCTTTAGGGAGAAAAAACTCAGAATTTGGGCTTAAAACAAGCAAATAAATCTGCCAAAGGGGTAAGAAACAAATCTAGATATAAACACTTAATTCAAGAAAAATTGTCGTAGCCCATTGGCAGATTTGTTGGCTTGTTTAATGTACATGCATGTACAATATTTCAATTTGTCTTGTATTTATTAGCATTTTGTATTGCCCAACGCTGTCTAGGTTGTTTAACTGTTGTCATTTTCTTATAAAAGCCTTTATAATTTATTAGTTTGGATGATTGCCATTCCCGAGAACCTCTTATATTGGAAGTAAAAGAATCATCTAAGCATTATTTTGTGCTCTTAGACATGTAGCCGTTTGATTGTGGTTCTATTTAATGGCTAGTCTATTCGTTTGGAATGGTCAAACGGCTATTAGATTTTCACTGACAGCCCAAATTAAGCCTTGTTTTAGCCTAGACACTTATTCGCTGTCTATTAAAAGTTATGTAGTCGTTGAATAGCCGCTTTTTTGATGACTAATGTATTCTTGGGCCGTGGTTAGACGTCTCTTGGATTTTACGTAAAACGACAAGCGAATCTATTTTTAACACAAAGGTCAGGGGAGAGCGCGAACGCAGTCCCCCACTATCAGAAATTTTGCAGTCGAGATTCCCACATTTGGGGAATTCGCAAAGGGTCAGCCCAACCGGAGTGCAATGGCTGAGCCTCGCCCTGGGTGAACCACCTTCATGATCATGGTGTCTCCCCTGCCAGGTAAGTATGAGCGACATCCTTTGAGGCCAGACGGCCGCATCTTCCTGTGACCGATCACATCGACGGCGCCCCCGGAGGCCGTCCGACTAACATTTCATTTACTGTGTGTGACCAGGTGGAAAGCGCACGAAGCCACGTCTGAGACCAAACATTCTTCGAGATCTACCCTGTTTTTATTCCGTTTCCAGCCCGGTTGAACCGTGTAGAGTGAAATATGTGAAACAATTTAAATCAAATGGATTTAAATTGCGCATTCAAATATATGGTTTCGTTATTACAAAGTAACTTTACGTGGAATAGAAACAAAGAAATGTACAGAGCAATCAAGAAACAACGAAAGCATAGCAATTTTAGAACGTGGATAAATAAAAACACAGGGCTCAATGACTTACCCGTTGTCGTTGTGAGTTAAACAAGTACAGCTATGCTTCCAGGTCTGTCGACGTTGCTGTGGTGTTTCGACAGCTGTAGTATGAAGGGTAGTGAAAAAAGTTTTCAGGTGTTTTTAACATTCCAATCGGTCTCGTTCGCTTTTGTTGCGCCTTCAGCTGTGTCGAGGATGTTTAATTCGTCCTCGTATCACCTCCGCAAACTTGTAAAGAAAATAATTAAATACATTACAAAAACATTTCTTTATCAGCGTGTTCATTTCCACGCAAGCTTTTCGTTAAACCAATAAAGCCAACGAAACCACAGCAATTTTAAAACACACGGATTAGAAAAAACACCGTCACTCACGCACAAAAGAAGCAAATTCTTTTTTTATACTTGACTTATTTATCCCCGAGATGGGGAGCGCACCATTCATGGAAACACTGCAATACCATGTTGATGCATGGAGTGGAAGGAGCAAGCTCCGCTTCCATTTCCGAAGGTCAAAAATCCATTTAACATATAGTCCCCGGATAGGAGACGTATCAGACATTAAACTGATAAGAACAGATACTACACTTGATCTTAGCCAAAAGGCCGAGAAGCGATACCGGAATAGACGCAGCCAAAGGGGGAGCCGGCGAAGGCGCTGGCTTTTGGGGTGGAGGCTAGCGGGCATTTAACTCTATACGTTCTCATTGTATAACCCAGAGGTAGAACGTTGAGCTAGCAAATCAGAAGTTCATGTTTTAATGCAGGATCTGATCCACGCTCATGAGAGAGAGAGAGAGAGAGAGAGAGAGAGATAGAGAGAATTTAGAATTTTCAAAAAACCTTTATTACAAATTAAAACATTTTCATAACCTCAAATCAGAAAAAACAAAGAAAAAAATATATATAGTAACGGAAATAACAAAAAAATAAGCCAACATAGGAGCAAAGAACAAATCATCTTCAATAACCAGACACAGAGCTCCTCCATAATACCAAATCAATTCAAAAGAAAGAAGATCATTCATTGCTTTAAAGTATCTAAAACCAATAAGGATTCTAGATTTAACTTATTTTAAAAACTGCTAATGTATCATGGCTTCCGGGTCTGTCAACGTTGCTGTGGTTTTTCGACAGCTGTAATATGAAGGGTAGAGTGAAAAAAAATATTTAAGTGTTTTGAACATCCCAATTTGTTCGTTTACTTAGTATTTTCTTAATGTTTTCGAGTTAAAAAATAATTCTTAAATCGAGATACATTTACTTAATAAGCAAAGTGGCTTAGAATTTAAGTCTTGTTTACTGAAATAAATTCTAAAATGTAATAGGTTAAGGCTTAAAACAAGTAAAAATATCTGCCAGTGGGGTAAGAAAAATAAACCTAAATTGAGTTTATTATTGAATTAAGTTGAAACTAGAATTAAGTTTATTTTTCTTACCCCGCTGGCAGATATTTTTTATTTGTTTTAAATATAAACCTGTTGATTTTATAATTTATTTCAATTATTTTACAAAGTATGCGATCTGATTTTTTTAATGCGGTGTTTCTTTTATTCCTCGTTTCTTTTCCGTGCATTTGCTTTATTTATTTATTTTTGCTTGTTGCATTTAAATGCACATTTGATTTGTTGCCACATTATTATGTGTTAATGTATTTTTTAACATGTTTATCAACAAAAAGTGCGTTATTATAATTAATTATATAGCTGTGAAATATATACAAGAATTCCCAGCAAAAACAAAACGTTTTTATAACAATTTTCTATTACAATACATAATATCTTAAGCCACTTTGCTTACCAAGTAAATGTATCTCCATTTAAGCATTGTCAGATATTCACTAGAAAACAAGACAAAAACAGTAAGTAAGATATTAATTTACTTTTTTCTTTCAAACATAAATTTACAGACGGCTGGAAATTTTTAATAAAATAACTAGCCATACCTATTCGGGTCTGCTCCCGTTTGCTGTGATGACGGGGGACTTAGTCCAAAGCACATTTTGAGGAATACTTACACATTTTACTTCTTATTTCTTTGAAATTAATTATGCATACACTATGGATTAAAAATGTCCCGACTGCGAACCTGATAAAACCCAGGTAAAAAGCAAATACAAATAAACCATTTTGATTTAGCAAAAGTTTACAAATAAATGCACTCCTTGCACACAACAAGCACGTCTAGTTACCATTCATATTTTGCGTGATTTAAGTTTCGTCGCATACATTTTGGAAGGCACACGATAAAAACAAAATAAGGCTTTTAATGTATGCCGACCTCATTCTCCGTTGAGGGCTTATCAATCATAATAAACGCTGTTAACTCTTCTCATTGAATGGTCTAAATCCAATGCTGGTAAAGAAATCAAATGTGCATTTAAACGCAACAAGCAAGCCGTAAAGCAATGGATGCAGGCAAACAAACGAGGAATAGCACATACACCACGATTAGATCATCGGGTCGCATACTTTGGAATTAATAAGAAATAATTATTCAGTCTAAAGAAATAAGAAGTAAAATGTCTAAGTATTTCTCCAAATGTGCACACTCATTACAATAAACGGGAGCAGACACGAATAGTTATGTATGTCTCGTTATTTTATTTAAAATTGATAAGCTGTCTAACATATGATATATTTTGATAATACGAAATGCTAAAAAATAATATAACACCAATCGACAATATCTGTTATTGTTATTTTTACAAGTAAATTCATGTGTAGGAGAAAACAAAGCAGCTGTCAGTCCATACTATATTGAGTGGCCATCGTAGTGGTGCAACCTGAACGATGTTTTCCCTACTTCCGGTCAAAGCCGCCATTTTGTGAAATAGGCATATAGGTGACGCTGGAGCACGCGGCCATTGTCTCTGTTCAACAAAACAAGTATATATATACACAAACGCATATTTTTCCTCAATCAATCACCGAATACAAGGTGCAATTCGATGCCAACTGACCCTTCTCTCTGGTTTCATGTTTGTAAGGAAAATTAAGGGGGAAATTACGATAGCATTTCAGCCAAACATTCATTCGTGCCACGCTGCTTTTCTTTGAACGAAAAAAAACCCTCTGCTCCCCCTACACAATTTCTTCTCCTGTTATTTTATGCTTAAAACAAGCAAATAAATCTGACTACAGGGTAAGAAAAAATTCGTGAACTTTTCCCATAAACACTTAATTCAAGAAAAATTGTCCCACCCCACTGGCCATTTTTTATCCACAATACACATTCGATGTCTGCAGGCACCATTGTCTTTGTTCAACGCAAACAATTCTGTTGCGTTTTTCTTTGAACGAAGTGCTCCGCCTAGATAATTTGACCCATATTCACATGGGTTTGTTTCTCGTTTTTTTTCTTTGAGAACAATCTATATAGCGCCTTCCACAATCGTTTTGGTGTTAGCTTTACGTAAAATAGAAACACAGAAAAGTACTGAGCGATGGAGAGACCACGAACGCGGAACGTATTATGGACCACGGACTGGCAAACAAACTGGCAACCACGCACTAAAGAAGCAAACTCTGATTTTAAACTCACCTTATTTGTCCCCGGAAAGCGCCAGAGTCGATGCACGGAGTGGACGGAACAAGCCTCGCTTCCATAGCCGAAGGTCAAAAATCCATTTAAACGTGTAGTCCCCGGTGTCCACTCGATCTTACCCAAAAAGCCGAGAAGCGATACCGCAATGGCATCCGGAGAAGGCGCTGGCTGTCGGGATGGAGGTTAGCGGGTCAGAGGTCCGGCACTGAAGGTCTGCGTTCATTATTCACCGTGTGCATTTCACTCTATATCCACTTTCTAATGTATAGCACTTGATAAGGATTAACAGTTTAAAAACAGAAATGCAAGACATCAGAAAATACATTTATTTTTTACTTTCATAACATGAGAGGTGTCATACAATAACAAATATGAGCTTTAAAATCACATTCCTAAGTTAAAAATATACATAAAAATAGATATATGGATCATTACACAAATCACTACTCAAAGGACCTATGTTAAATAACTGCTTCAATATTAATTAACAATAACATTTGGCCAAGGCAGTCCTTGTAAATAGACATATAAATAGACAAATAAAATCATGACATATGTGCCGTAGAGCCTGAGATAGAGAAAAATAATAAGGAATTCTGCTTTTACTACCATCTCAGAAATATTGCCAGAATTAGAGGTTTTGTCTCAAGACAGGACTTAGAGAAACTTGTTCATGCTTTCATCACCAGCAGGGCCGATTATTGCAATGGTCAATGGATTTAAAAAGTACTGTTTCTTGTTTAAAAACCACTTCATGGCTACAATACATGACAGATATGCTAATCGAATATGAAACCGATTACTCGGATCAATAGGATCAGGTCATTTAGAAAAAACAAGGGTTCACTCAAAACAAGGTGCCTCAGCATTCAGTTATTATCAGCTTTCAGAAGAGATCAGATGTGCTTCAACAGTAGACACTTTTAAATCTAGATTAAAAACACATCAGTTTAACTTTGCATTTACTGAATGATTTAAAACAGTACGAATAAAACAGTACAAAAGAATAAAACAGTATGAACCTTACCTGTTATAAAGGGAATGAAGCTTACGGTATGGTGCTTACCTGCAGAAATAAATAAAGTACAATAAGAACACACAGAACTTCAATTTTCAAAATTATTTTAACATTAAATGATGATTATTTTACTGGTTTACCTGTTTGTGATTACCACAGGATCCCGTCACCTGGCTGCGGTCTTCATTTGGTGAACGGTTCTTCACTCATAATTGACCTATACAAGAAATAGAGAAGAATAATAAGCAATTCTGCTTTTACATGTAGATGTGTGCCCCAAGAACACAGACACACCGGCTCCAAAAAGTTTAAACAGTACACATTTCTGTTATTTTAATGTGGCAAATGTGTCAGCTTTAAAAGAAGCATACATTACCTTTTAAAGAGGAAATACCTTTTGCATGAAATACCTTTACTCCCAGCATAAGCAAGCAATTTTCAAAATGCTTTTAAAAGTAAATAGTGATTATTTTACTTGTTTACCTGTTTGTGATTACCATGGAATCCTGTCACCATCATTTTTAAGCTTGTAAAGCAAATAATGAAATATTGACTTAGTAGGAAAAAATATTTTGGAAGTATCGTGATAAATGATGAAGAAAATATTTTGCAAAGTGATGGTTAGCACACGGTTGATGGTACCTATTAAATTCCATCATATTTTTTTATTCCTACTATGGAAGTCAATGGTGACTATCTGCTGTGGGTTTACCATCATTCCTCAAAATACCTTCTTTTGTGTTACTCAGAAAAAAACTAATCCTCGTGTTGTTGTAAGCCTGTATGCATGAGTAAATGATGACAGAATTATCATCATAAATTGAAATATCCCTTTAAACTGTATTTCCCCCCTTAAACCTAAACTTATTTTCCTACAGCAAGTCATTTAGGTAATCAAGAAAATACTTTACCCGTTGTCTTTGTGAGTTAAACAAATACAGCTACGCTTCCAGGTCTGTCGACGTTGCTGTGGTTTTTCGACAGCTGTAGTATGAAGGGTAGCGAATGAATGAATA
Organism: Paramisgurnus dabryanus; assembly: GCF_030506205.2. Classification (NCBI taxonomy): domain Eukaryota; kingdom Metazoa; phylum Chordata; class Actinopteri; order Cypriniformes; family Cobitidae; genus Paramisgurnus; species Paramisgurnus dabryanus. The sequence continues at coordinate 42,199,027 of NC_133345.1, read as the reverse complement.
CATTGCAAAAAATCATTTCTTACTTGTTATTTCGAACTGTTTTAACTATACAAATATCTAGAAAGTCTTAAAATAAGATGCATTTTTTGATGAGCAAAATGCCCTAAGAAAATAAACCTAGCCTTTAGGGAGAAAAAACTCAGAATTTGGGCTTAAAACAAGCAAATAAATCTGCCAAAGGGGTAAGAAACAAATCTAGATATAAACACTTAATTCAAGAAAAATTGTCGTAGCCCATTGGCAGATTTGTTGGCTTGTTTAATGTACATGCATGTACAATATTTCAATTTGTCTTGTATTTATTAGCATTTTGTATTGCCCAACGCTGTCTAGGTTGTTTAACTGTTGTCATTTTCTTATAAAAGCCTTTATAATTTATTAGTTTGGATGATTGCCATTCCCGAGAACCTCTTATATTGGAAGTAAAAGAATCATCTAAGCATTATTTTGTGCTCTTAGACATGTAGCCGTTTGATTGTGGTTCTATTTAATGGCTAGTCTATTCGTTTGGAATGGTCAAACGGCTATTAGATTTTCACTGACAGCCCAAATTAAGCCTTGTTTTAGCCTAGACACTTATTCGCTGTCTATTAAAAGTTATGTAGTCGTTGAATAGCCGCTTTTTTGATGACTAATGTATTCTTGGGCCGTGGTTAGACGTCTCTTGGATTTTACGTAAAACGACAAGCGAATCTATTTTTAACACAAAGGTCAGGGGAGAGCGCGAACGCAGTCCCCCACTATCAGAAATTTTGCAGTCGAGATTCCCACATTTGGGGAATTCGCAAAGGGTCAGCCCAACCGGAGTGCAATGGCTGAGCCTCGCCCTGGGTGAACCACCTTCATGATCATGGTGTCTCCCCTGCCAGGTAAGTATGAGCGACACCCTTTGAGGCCAGACGGCCGCATCTTCCTGTGACCGATCACATCGACGGCGCCCCCGGAGGCCGTCCGACTAACATTTCATTTACTGTGTGTGACCAGGTGGAAAGCGCACGAAGCCACGTCTGAGACCAAACATTCTTCGAGATCTACCCTGTTTTTATTCCGTTTCCAGCCCGGTTGAACCGTGTAGAGTGAAATATGTGAAACAATTTAAATCAAATGGATTTAAATTGCGCATTCAAATATATGGTTTCGTTATTACAAAGTAACTTTACGTGGAATAGAAACAAAAAAAAATGTACAGAGCAATCAAGAAACAACGAAAGCATAGCAATTTTAGAACGTGGATAAATAAAAACACAGGGCTCAATGACTTACCCGTTGTCGTTGTGAGTTAAACAAGTACAGCTATGCTTCCAGGTCTGTCGACGTTGCTGTGGTTTTTCGACAGCTGTAGTATGAAGGGTAGTGAAAAAAGTTTTCAGGTGTTTTTAACATTCCAATCGGTCTCGTTCGCTTTTGTTGCGCCTTCAGCTGTGTCGAGGATGTTTAATTCGTCCTCGTATCACCTCCGCAAACTTGTAAAGAAATTAAATAAATACATTACAAAAACATTTCTTTATCAGCGTGTTCATTTCCACGCAAGCTTTTCGTTAAACCAATAAAGCCAACGAAATCACAGCAATTTTAAAACACACGGATTAGAAAAAACACCGTCATTCCCGCACAAAAGAAGCAAATTCTTTTTTTTATACTTGACTTATTTATCCCCGAGATGGGGAGCGCACCATTCATGGAAACACTGCAATACCATGTTGATGCATGGAGTGGAAGGAGCAAGCTCCGCTTCCATTTCCGAAGGTCAAAAATCCATTTAACATATAGTCCCCGGATAGGAGACGTATCAGACATTAAACTGATAAGAACAGATTTTTTCTTTCGAAAATTTTTTATTGTCATCACATCTTTTTTCAAAAACAAACATGGCTTTAAAGAAACACTCACATTCACAGTCACAGTCATTTATATCAATAAAATATCTTTAAAACGTCAGACAATAAATAACATTTAAGACTTTTTTAAAGAGATGGGACTATTAAAATCTTTTCTGGGTGTTAAAAGGGTAAAAAGCCAATGAGTTTAAGAATAAAACAATGCATGAAATAAAGTTTTTAACAATTGTAAAACAACAACCTAAAATTTTTTTTTTTTTTAAAAGTCCTTTATTGTCCAGGGCCGGGGTGAGTCCTTACCATCACCCCACTCTACAGAACAAACTTTTTTTATTTTTTTTTTTTCTTGGTGCCCAGCGGAGATCCCCACCCTCCGGCCCGCTGGCCCGCTGTTCCCGTAGCCGGTGGTGGTCTGGGTGCATCTACGGGCAGCCAGGCACGGTGGCAAGCTGGGACCTCCCTGTGTGGCCCCGGCCCCTTCGTCCGAATGATTATGTCCGGTGCCCCTGCAACACCGTTCTGACCATCCGCTCGCGTGCGTGGAGGGGCACCGTAACACGTTTCCCCACCAGCAGGTTCCTGGTGGTCCAGATGGTGTCCTTAATGGCATTTAGGGTGAGCCAGAGCGAGGTGAACTCTTGTGCTGACAACACCCTCAGGCCCCGACCCACCCCCAGGACTGCGAGCTTGTAGTCCATCTGGACCCCACCTGCTGGCAGGCACGGGAAAAGCAGGGGACCGGTTCTGGCCCACAGGTCCCTCGCATTACCGCACTCCCAGAGCAGATGTCGAACAGTCTCCGGTAGATTACACCCAGTCTGTGGACAGACTGGGTTCTTGGCCATACCCCGGGAGTGCATTACCGCCCTGACTGGGAGGATCTCATGGGCCACCAACCACGCCAAATCTTTGTGTCTGTTCTGAAGAGCGGGGTGGGCAGTGTTCCTCCATACTTGTTTGGCCTCCTCTAAAGTGAGGCCTGGAACTGGGCTCACTGACTCCCGGTCCTGTACAAGAGAGACAAGAGATTTGTGATTTGTTAAAATATTTACATCTTGAGTCTCTAAAATGTATTTCTTTAAAAATGTCTTGATAAAACTGTACTGTTGGGGCAAATTAAAAGATACTGGAGTTTTTAAATCAACTGGTAAAACTTTTAAGAATCTCAGGTAGGACCCCATCCAATATCTGACCATAGCTGTCGTCTTGTTCTCGTTGGATGGGGTCACTGCATAACTAATGTGCAGGGCAGTAAATCGGCTTGTTAAAAACAGTCGTGGGTCTGGGAGGCCTATCCCACCATTTTCTGGTCTTTTCTTTACGACCTCTCTCTTTAGACGTTCCCATTTGGACCCCCACAGGAAATAAAACACGGCCCTCTCCAGGTCTGTAAAAAATTGTTTAGTAGGACTAAAAACAGAACATACAAGTAAAAGCAATGGTAAAATTACAGCTTTAAAAATCAGCACTTTTCCATGTAATGTCAACTGTCTTTGTCCCCAAAACCCCAGTCTTTTCCTAACTTTCCCTAACAAGTCAGTCCAGTTTCCCCGTCCACCACCCTCCTTGTCAAATTTAACTCCTAAAATTTTAAGGTCTGTTTCTTTAAAATCCACATCCAGTCCTCCTGTGTCAATGTTCCCCCACGGCCCGAAGAGCAGGGCCTCAGACTTACTTCTGTTAAGTTTAGCGCCTGAGGCCCGACCGTACCAGTCAGTCAAGTCCATTGCTCTTTGTAAAGATAAAACATCAGTTGTTAAAAGGGTTACGTCATCCATATATAAAACACAGGTCGCTGTCAGTCCACCAGTCCCAGGCACGTCTAGTCCTTTAATCCATTTATCCCTTCTCAAGATCTGTGCCAGTGGTTCCATACATGCCACATACAGGAGGGGAGATAAAGGACACCCCTGACGGACGCCGCTGCATATATTTACAGCTTGGGAAAGATGCCCGTTAACTAGAATTCTGCTGACTAAGCCGTTGTACAGCAATCCCACCCAAGCTATGAATCTCCCTGGGAAACCCATTTTTTCCAGTACCTGAAACAGGTACTTGTGCGAGACCCGGTCGAATGCTTTTTCAAAATCTAAATTTAGGACTGCTAGCCGAATGTTTCTGTCTCTCGCAAAACAGATGGCATCTCTAATCAGCACCAGACTGTCCGTGATCTTCCTCCCAGGCACAGCACATGCTTGATCCGGGTGGATTACGTCCTCTAAAACAGTAGACATTCGTGTTGCTAAAATTTTACTAAAAAGTTTAATGTCAAAATTTAAAAGTGTGATTGGTCGCCACGTCTTAAGGTCAGTCTTGTCTCCTTTCTTATGTAAAAGTGAAACTATCCCTATTCTGAAGCTGTCAGGAAGTTTGTCTAGAGTCTCAAATTCCTTTAAAACAGTCAATAAATCATGTGCTAAAATATCCCAAAACGTCACATAAAACTCCAGGGGGAGTCCATCCATTCCTGGGGACTTTCCTCGTTTAAAACCTTTAAGAGCAGTATGTAATTCTAAAATGGTTAAATCTTGAGATAAAAACACATTTTCACAACTTACCTTTTTTTCCACAAACTCTAAAACTTCCTTTATTGTCTCGTTTTCTACTTCTTTATTGCAATATAAACTTTCATAGAATTCTGTCACTCCATTTAAAATTTCTTTTGTTGTATGCACTTCCCTCCCACCTGTTTTTAGTGATGTTATTGCTTTAGCCTTTGTAACAATCTTCTTAAAAAAATATCTGGTGCATTTTTCCCCTTCCTCAATATCTCTTTCTCTACTTCTTAAAATTACTCCTTTGCTTTGAGTTTCACTTAAGGCTGACATTTCCTCTTTAACATCTTTAATTTCTTGACTAAAATCCAATCCTTCATTTAAAAGATTAAAATACCTCTGCAGTCTTTTTTGCAGCCCCATCATGCGTCTTTTCTCCCTGTCTTTTTTCATCTTTCCTATTTTTCTAAAAAATTGCCTTGTCCTGTGTTTTACCATCTCCCACCATTGTGCACGTGAATCATAAAAGTCTTGGAGGGTCTGCCATTGGCTAAACTGCTCCCTGTATTGTCTAGCTACCTCGTCATCCTCGAGAAGGGAACAGTTCAGCTTCCACAGCCCTCCCCCTACCGTCACACCAGTGGGCAGTGAAAGCAGTGCCGCTGCTAGCCATTTTGGTGCCCTAAGCATAATTCCTTTAAAATGCCCCCCCCCCCGACCTTGAGAATTTTTTTTGCCAGTTTAACTTTTTATTACCAAACATATAAAATAATAGCAGAAAGTAAAATCTTCACAGCTTAAGTCAACAAACACTACACATTTGAAAGTGCAAACTTAAATAGAATAGCAAAATAAAAAATAAAAATAATCCAGACATGTTTTTCCCAAGTACAATGTCACTTTTAATAAATTACATTAAATAAACACCAATAAGTAAACAAGAATGCTCAATATTCGTAAATAAAACAAAGATTTAGAGAACTAAGTGCCATAGTAATGTTTGCTTCATATCATACATGGTGACATTTTATATTTTTATATATTTAACAGTCAGGAATTGTTAGCCTACCATGTGCACTGACTGCTAACATTAACTTATCCTGAGAAAGTATTAACCATCACGTCAAAATAAACCACAAAATTACTGCTCAATATCTAAAGAAACGTAGTAAAGAAAGTAACAGCTGCTGTCAGTTATTTGTAAAATGCATATACATAGGTAATGTTTTACAGTAAAATCTCAATTTAGCTTTATAAATTATAACAACATAGTTTGCTAAACATTAATGTCAGCACAGCAAGTTCGAGGCGCATTACGATTAGCAGCAGCTGCAGCACATGCGCATTTCCCTTATTTAGGAGTGAATGATAAACATGATGGATTTACCTGCAAGTGATGCACGGGCATCATCCCGCAGTTTCTTCTTTTTTCCGATCATGAGTCCTGCTGTCTTTTCGGGGCCATTTCCAATAGTTTACTGTTTGGCCGTTTCTCAATCCGAAGGCTGCCTGCAGCCTACGCGAGGTCGCATATGCAGGCTGCATACGTCATCAAGCCTGGTTTATTTCAGTTAACTGAACATTACATTAGCAAGTCATAAGCATATTACAACAATTTACGATGAACTAAGAATAATAGTCAATTTTATAATTGTTAATATTACGAAATAAAAACGTTTTGATGACGTATGCAGCCTGGAAATGCGACCTCTGGAGGCTGCAGCCTTCAGATTGAGAAAGGCGGTCTCTGTCAAACTTCGTCAGGCGCCCGCGCGATCAACCTGCACGGACCATCAAAGGCTGGGGGGCATACTTTCTAGACTAGAGCAATTAAATTATCTCGTTCCCCCTTTTTTGTAACATATACATGTATAAAAAGTGCCAAATAATATTTCTACAGGCTAATGAAATTCTATCAGCATTATAATTTTTTTTCATTAGGCTATTATTTTGGTGCCCTCTCAGGACCTGGTGCCCTACGCACAGCGCGTGATGCGCGTTATGGGAGCGGCGGGGCTGAGTGAAAGGGTGCAAGACAGCATCATGTGATCAGAAAAGAAAAGGGGGGTCAATGTAGCATCGGTTGGCGGGCAGTCTCTTGTAAAAACATAGTCGATTCGAGAGGCTTTAGTGCCATCACCACTGAACCAGGTGAAGCCCTCCTCTCTCTGATGCATTAGTTTAAAACAGTCGACTAACTTAAAATCTCTCACTAAACCCTGCAATAAAACCGATGTTTTATCTACCTTAAAATCTTCCCCTACCCTCTTCCTATCATTTTGGCTTAAAACACAATTAAAATCCCCTGCCACCACCAGGGGAGCCCTACCTAGCATGTGAGGCTGCAAAACCTCTAAAAGTTCATGCCTTTCATTTTTATCTGTAAAACCATACACGTTGAGAATCTTAAAATCCCTGTCTAAAAAAGTCAGATTTGTTAAAATGGCCCGTCCGTCCCTCACCACCGTGCTGCCCTTCACCAAGATATTAGGATTATTTATTAAAATTGCAACACCATCTGATTTATTAAAATTTGATCCGCTCCACAGTGAGGGTCCTGGGGTCCATAGTTCCTCCCACCTTCTATAATTAGTTAAAAAGGGCAGAGAACACTCTTGCAATAAAAACACATCTGACTTAAAAGACTTTAAAAGGGATAAAACACTCTGTGCTCGGATGTTAGTCCTCACACTTCTCACATTGATTGTAGAGACAGTGAGGGCCATGAGCAGTAAGGTTTTAAAAAGCATGAACTTTAAAAGAGAAACATTATCCAAATAAAACTACAGATAATTTAAAATCATAAAATTTCTTGGGAAACTTGCTCTTCCTTTATCCCCACGGTATTGGAGACAGGAGAGCAGACAATTTGTTCTAGAGGAACCACAGAGACACTCTCTTGTGGCTCCTTGGGCGATGATGTTCTTAGCCTAATTTGAAGAAAAGAGACCTCATTGGGGGATTCTTGGGGCCACACACGATCCAGATCTTCCAAAGAGGAACTATTTGGTTGCTGTGTGGCCCGAAGCTTTTTCTCCTCTGTCTTGGACAAAGGAGATCCCGCAGGCCTTTTCTGCACTTGAGCACTTGGGAGTGAACAATCGGTTTTACTCCCACTAGAATCAGTACTCACCTCAGGCACAGTGATCATGCTGGAAACTGTTTCATCACTTTCATTGTCTTTCTCTTCCTCCCCAAGTTCCTTTAAAACATTTGACTCCGCCCCTGGGGCCACCCCACATCCTCCATCTTGCCCAATCCCTGAAGCTGGCTGGGATTTTGAATTTCCCGCCAAAACCTCAGGGACCGCCTCCTCCTCCCTTTGTTCTTGTGTTTGTTGGCCATGTGGGGCGGCCATCTTGGGTGCCTTAAGCTTGTTGGCAAAGCTTTTTGGGCAATCTCTGTAGAGATGGTTTGAATCTCCACAAAGATTGCACCTCCTGCCATTGGTACATTCTTCAAAAGTATGACCAGTTTCTCTGCACTTCCCACATATTAATTCCTGGCATGCTTCAGCGAGATGCCCCATACTTCCACACTTCCTACACAGTTTGGGCATCCCCTGATAGTGAATGTAGCCCCTGTTTTCTCCCAGCACAATCATTGAAGGCAGATGTCTCAGGCCTAGGTAGCCCCCAGCGTCCTCCCATTGTTTGATGGGAATTCGCCAGGAGCAGTTCCAAATGCCATCCTCATCAAGCACTTTGATAGGCGGGCCACGAACAGTGCAAAATCTACCCAGCCAAACACAAATGTCTTCTCCAGTCACTGTTTCATTAAACATCCTGACAATCACAGTTTTAAGTGTGTTATCAGAAAGCCTTTCCACAGTAAACATAGAAAACTGGGCCTTTACAACCTCAAATCTTTGCCAGAAATCAATAAGCAATGAAGCACTATTAAAACTCAAATCAAAGCCTTTGTTAAAAGGCAACGTCATCAAACAATTAATATCTGTAGCTTTGAAGTTGAGGGCTTTTTGGACAAACTTCCTGGAGAAGTCAAGACGTGACATCCCCAGGAGCTTACCCTCAACTTCTTTAAATATAAACCGCACGCTGTGGTGCCTCCGCACGCCGGCACGAGCAGCCGACATGTTGGAGGCACCAACAGCTTAAAATATACTAAAACACACTAAAACCAATAAACAATTTAAAAATTCAAACTTACCTTAAAACGATCGTTGCACAAATACAGAGTCTTCTTTAAAACCTGAAAAATAAATAACTAAAAGCAAAAGCAAGCGAAAAAGCAAGCAAAAGCAATATATACCTCTTCACAGATATGTGGTTTAAGCTATAGGTAAGCAAAAACCCAGAAACCTGCAATGAGGCGATCACTCCCCCTTGTGGCCAGACACTTGATCTTAGCCAAAAGGCCGAGAAGCGATACCGGAATAGACGCAGCCAAAGGGGGAGCCGGCGAAGGCGCTGGCTTTTGGGGTGGAGGCTAGCGGGCATTTAACTCTATACGTTCTCATTGTATAACCCAGAGGTAGAACGTTGAGCTAGCAAATCAGAAGTTCATGTTTTAATGCAGGATCTGATCCACGCTCATGAGAGAGAGAGAGAGAGAGAGAGATAGAGAGAATTTAGAATTTTCAAAAAACCTTTATTACAAATTAAAACATTTTCATAACCTCAAATCAGAAAAAACAAAGAAAAAAATATATATAGTAACGGAAATAACAAAAAAATAAGCCAACATAGGAGCAAAGAACAAATCATCTTCAATAACCAGACACAGAGCTCCTCCATAATACCAAATCAATTCAAAAGAAAGAAGATCATTCATTGCTTTAAAGTATCTAAAACCAATAAGGATTCTAGATTTAACTTATTTTAAAAACTGCTAATGTATCATGGCTTCCGGGTCTGTCAACGTTGCTGTGGTTTTTCGACAGCTGTAATATGAAGGGTAGAGTGAAAAAAAATATTTAAGTGTTTTGAACATCCCAATTTGTTCGTTTACTTAGTATTTTCTTAATGTTTTCGAGTTAAAAAATAATTCTTAAATCGAGATACATTTACTTAATAAGCAAAGTGGCTTAGAATTTAAGTCTTGTTTACTGAAATAAATTCTAAAATGTAATAGGTTAAGGCTTAAAACAAGTAAAAATATCTGCCAGTGGGGTAAGAAAAATAAACCTAAATTGAGTTTATTATTGAATTAAGTTGAAACTAGAATTAAGTTTATTTTTCTTACCCCGCTGGCAGATATTTTTTATTTGTTTTAAATATAAACCTGTTGATTTTTATAATTTATTTCAATTATTTTACAAAGTATGCGATCTGATTTTTTTAATCGCGGTGTTTCTTTTATTCCTCGTTTCTTTTCCGTGCATTTGCTTTATTTATTTATTTTTGCTTGTTGCATTTAAATGCACATTTGATTTGTTGCCACATTATTATGTGTTAATGTATTTTTTAACATGTTTATCAACAAAAAGTGCGTTATTATAATTAATTATATAGCTGTGAAATATATACAAGAATTCCCAGCAAAAACAAAACGTTTTTATAACAATTTTCTATTACAATACATAATATCTTAAGCCACTTTGCTTACCAAGTAAATGTATCTCCATTTAAGCATTGTCAGATATTCACTAGAAAACAAGACAAAAACAGTAAGTAAGATATTAATTTACTTTTTTCTTTCAAACATAAATTTACAGACGGCTGGAAATTTTTAATAAAATAACTAGCCATACCTATTCGGGTCTGCTCCCGTTTGCTGTGATGACGGGGGACTTAGTCCAAAGCACATTTTGAGGAATACTTACACATTTTACTTCTTATTTCTTTGAAATTAATTATGCATACACTATGGATTAAAAATGTCCCGACTGCGAACCTGATAAAACCCAGGTAAAAAGCAAATACAAATAAACCATTTTGATTTAGCAAAAGTTTACAAATAAATGCACTCCTTGCACACAACAAGCACGTCTAGTTACCATTCATATTTTGCGTGATTTAAGTTTCGTCGCATACATTTTGGAAGGCACACGATAAAAACAAAATAAGGCTTTTAATGTATGCCGACCTCATTCTCCGTTGAGGGCTTATCAATCATAATAAACGCTGTTAACTCTTCTCATTGAATGGTCTAAATCCAATGCTGGTAAAGAAATCAAATGTGCATTTAAACGCAACAAGCAAGCCGTAAAGCAATGGATGCAGGCAAACAAACGAGGAATAGCACATACACCACGATTAGATCATCGGGTCGCATACTTTGGAATTAATAAGAAATAATTATTCAGTCTAAAGAAATAAGAAGTAAAATGTCTAAGTATTTCTCCAAATGTGCACACTCATTACAATAAACGGGAGCAGACACGAATAGTTATGTATGTCTCGTTATTTTATTTAAAATTGATAAGCTGTCTAACATATGATATATTTTGATAATACGAAATGCTAAAAAAATAATATAACACCAATCGACAATATCTGTTATTGTTATTTTTACAAGTAAATTCATGTGTAGGAGAAAACAAAGCAGCTGTCAGTCCATACTATATTGAGTGGCCATCGTAGTGGTGCAACCTGAACGATGTTTTCCCTACTTCCGGTCAAAGCCGCCATTTTGTGAAATAGGCATATAGGTGACGCTGGAGCACGCGGCCATTGTCTCTGTTCAACAAAACAAGTATATATATACACAAACGCATATTTTTCCTCAATCAATCACCGAATACAAGGTGCAATTCGATGCCAACTGACCCTTCTCTCTGGTTTCATGTTTGTAAGGAAAATTAAGGGGGAAATTACGATAGCATTTCAGCCAAACATTCATTCGTGCCACGCTGCTTTTCTTTGAACGAAAAAAAACCCTCTGCTCCCCCTACACAATTTCTTCTCCTGTTATTTTATGCTTAAAACAAGCAAATAAATCTGACTACAGGGTAAGAAAAAATTTGTGAACTTTTCCCATAAACACTTAATTCAAGAAAAATTGTCCCACCCCACTGGCCATTTTTTATCCACAATACACATTCGATGTCTGCAGGCACCATTGTCTTTGTTCAACGCAAACAATTCTGTTGCGTTTTTCTTTGAACGAAGTGCTCCGCCTAGATAATTTGACCCATATTCACATGGGTTTGTTTCTCGTTTTTTTTCTTTGAGAACAATCTATATAGCGCCTTCCACAATCGTTTTGGTGTTAGCTTTACGTAAAATAGAAACACAGAAAAGTACTGAGCGATGGAGAGACCACGAACGCGGAACGTATTATGGACCACGGACTGGCAAACAAACTGGCAACCACGCACTAAAGAAGCAAACTCTGATTTTAAACTCACCTTATTTGTCCCCGGAAAGCGCCAGAGTCGATGCACGGAGTGGACGGAACAAGCCTCGCTTCCATAGCCGAAGGTCAAAAATCCATTTAAACGTGTAGTCCCCGGTGTCCACTCGATCTTACCCAAAAAGCCGAGAAGCGATACCGCAATGGCATCCGGAGAAGGCGCTGGCTGTCGGGATGGAGGTTAGCGGGTCAGAGGTCCGGCACTGAAGGTCTGCGTTCATTATTCACCGTGTGCATTTCACTCTATATCCACTTTCTAATGTATAGCACTTGATAAGGATTAACAGTTTAAAAACAGAAATGCAAGACATCAGAAAATACATTTATTTTTTACTTTCATAACATGAGAGGTGTCATACAATAACAAATATGAGCTTTAAAATCACATTCCTAAGTTAAAAATATACATAAAAATAGATATATGGATCATTACACAAATCACTACTCAAAGGACCTATGTTAAATAACTGCTTCAATATTAATTAACAATAACATTTGGCCAAGGCAGTCCTTGTAAATAGACATATAAATAGACAAATAAAATCATGACATATGTGCCGTAGAGCCTGAGATAGAGAAAAATAATAAGGAATTCTGCTTTTACTACCATCTCAGAAATATTGCCAGAATTAGAGGTTTTGTCTCAAGACAGGACTTAGAGAAACTTGTTCATGCTTTCATCACCAGCAGGGCCGATTATTGCAATGGTCAATGGATTTAAAAAGTACTGTTTCTTGTTTAAAAACCACTTCATGGCTACAATACATGACAGATATGCTAATCGAATATGAAACCGATTACTCGGATCAATAGGATCAGGTCATTTAGAAAAAACAAGGGTTCACTCAAAACAAGGTGCCTCAGCATTCAGTTATTATCAGCTTTCAGAAGAGATCAGATGTGCTTCAACAGTAGACACTTTTAAATCTAGATTAAAAACACATCAGTTTAACTTTGCATTTACTGAATGATTTAAAACAGTACGAATAAAACAGTACAAAAGAATAAAACAGTATGAACCTTACCTGTTATAAAGGGAATGAAGCTTACGGTATGGTGCTTACCTGCAGAAATAAATAAAGTACAATAAGAACACACAGAACTTCAATTTTCAAAATTATTTTAACATTAAATGATGATTATTTTACTGGTTTACCTGTTTGTGATTACCACAGGATCCCGTCACCTGGCTGCGGTCTTCATTTGGTGAACGGTTCTTCACTCATAATTGACCTATACAAGAAATAGAGAAGAATAATAAGCAATTCTGCTTTTACATGTAGATGTGTGCCCCAAGAACACAGACACACCGGCTCCAAAAAGTTTAAACAGTACACATTTCTGTTATTTTAATGTGGCAAATGTGTCAGCTTTAAAAGAAGCATACATTACCTTTTAAAGAGGAAATACCTTTTGCATGAAATACCTTTACTCCCAGCATAAGCAAGCAATTTTCAAAATGCTTTTAAAAGTAAATAGTGATTATTTTACTTGTTTACCTGTTTGTGATTACCATGGAATCCTGTCACCATCATTTTTAAGCTTGTAAAGCAAATAATGAAATATTGACTTAGTAGGAAAAAATATTTTGGAAGTATCGTGATAAATGATGAAGAAAATATTTTGCAAAGTGATGGTTAGCACACGGTTGATGGTACCTATTAAATTCCATCATATTTTTTTATTCCTACTATGGAAGTCAATGGTGACTATCTGCTGTGGGTTTACCATCATTCCTCAAAATACCTTCTTTTGTGTTACTCAGAAAAAAACTAATCCTCGTGTTGTTGTAAGCCTGTATGCATGAGTAAATGATGACAGAATTATCATCATAAATTGAAATATCCCTTTAAACTGTATTTCCCCCCTTAAACCTAAACTTATTTTCCTACAGCAAGTCATTTAGGTAATCAAGAAAATACTTTACCCGTTGTCTTTGTGAGTTAAACAAATACAGCTACGCTTCCAGGTCTGTCGACGTTGCTGTGGTTTTTCGACAGCTGTAGTATGAAGGGTAGCGAATGAATGAATACATTGCAAAAAATCATTTCTTACTTGTTATTTCGAACTGTTTTAACTATACAAATATCTAGAAAGTCTTAAAATAAGATGCATTTTTTGATGAGCAAAATGCCCTAAGAAAATAAACCTAGCCTTTAGGGAGAAAAAACTCAGAATTTGGGCTTAAAACAAGCAAATAAATCTGCCAAAGGGGTAAGAAACAAATCTAGATATAAACACTTAATTCAAGAAAAATTGTCGTAGCCCATTGGCAGATTTGTTGGCTTGTTTAATGTACATGCATGTACAATATTTCAATTTGTCTTGTATTTATTAGCATTTTGTATTGCCCAACGCTGTCTAGGTTGTTTAACTGTTGTCATTTTCTTATAAAAGCCTTTATAATTTATTAGTTTGGATGATTGCCATTCCCGAGAACCTCTTATATTGGAAGTAAAAGAATCATCTAAGCATTATTTTGTGCTCTTAGACATGTAGCCGTTTGATTGTGGTTCTATTTAATGGCTAGTCTATTCGTTTGGAATGGTCAAACGGCTATTAGATTTTCACTGACAGCCCAAATTAAGCCTTGTTTTAGCCTAGACACTTATTCGCTGTCTATTAAAAGTTATGTAGTCGTTGAATAGCCGCTTTTTTGATGACTAATGTATTCTTGGGCCGTGGTTAGACGTCTCTTGGATTTTACGTAAAACGACAAGCGAATCTATTTTTAACACAAAGGTCAGGGGAGAGCGCGAACGCAGTCCCCCACTATCAGAAATTTTGCAGTCGAGATTCCCACATTTGGGGAATTCGCAAAGGGTCAGCCCAACCGGAGTGCAATGGCTGAGCCTCGCCCTGGGTGAACCACCTTCATGATCATGGTGTCTCCCCTGCCAGGTAAGTATGAGCGACACCCTTTGAGGCCAGACGGCCGCATCTTCCTGTGACCGATCACATCGACGGCGCCCCCGGAGGCCGTCCGACTAACATTTCATTTACTGTGTGTGACCAGGTGGAAAGCGCACGAAGCCACGTCTGAGACCAAACATTCTTCGAGATCTACCCTGTTTTTATTCCGTTTCCAGCCCGGTTGAACCGTGTAGAGTGAAATATGTGAAACAATTTAAATCAAATGGATTTAAATTGCGCATTCAAATATATGGTTTCGTTATTACAAAGTAACTTTACGTGGAATAGAAACAAAAAAAAATGTACAGAGCAATCAAGAAACAACGAAAGCATAGCAATTTTAGAACGTGGATAAATAAAAACACAGGGCTCAATGACTTACCCGTTGTCGTTGTGAGTTAAACAAGTACAGCTATGCTTCCAGGTCTGTCGACGTTGCTGTGGTTTTTCGACAGCTGTAGTATGAAGGGTAGTGAAAAAAGTTTTCAGGTGTTTTTAACATTCCAATCGGTCTCGTTCGCTTTTGTTGCGCCTTCAGCTGTGTCGAGGATGTTTAATTCGTCCTCGTATCACCTCCGCAAACTTGTAAAGAAATTAAATAAATACATTACAAAAACATTTCTTTATCAGCGTGTTCATTTCCACGCAAGCTTTTCGTTAAACCAATAAAGCCAACGAAATCACAGCAATTTTAAAACACACGGATTAGAAAAAACACCGTCATTCACGCACAAAAGAAGCAAATTCTTTTTTTTATACTTGACTTATTTATCCCCGAGATGGGGAGCGCACCATTCATGGAAACACTGCAATACCATGTTGATGCATGGAGTGGAAGGAGCAAGCTCCGCTTCCATTTCCGAAGGTCAAAAATCCATTTAACATATAGTCCCCGGATAGGAGACGTATCAGACATTAAACTGATAAGAACAGATACTACACTTGATCTTAGCCAAAAGGCCGAGAAGCGATACCGGAATAGACGCAGCCAAAGGGGGAGCCGGCGAAGGCGCTGGCTTTTGGGGTGGAGGCTAGCGGGCATTTAACTCTATACGTTCTCATTGTATAACCCAGAGGTAGAACGTTGAGCTAGCAAATCAGAAGTTCATGTTTTAATGCAGGATCTGATCCACGCTCATGAGAGAGAGAGAGAGAGAGAGAGATAGAGAGAATTTAGAATTTTCAAAAAACCTTTATTACAAATTAAAACATTTTCATAACCTCAAATCAGAAAAAACAAAGAAAAAAATATATATAGTAACGGAAATAACAAAAAAATAAGCCAACATAGGAGCAAAGAACAAATCATCTTCAATAACCAGACACAGAGCTCCTCCATAATACCAAATCAATTCAAAAGAAAGAAGATCATTCATTGCTTTAAAGTATCTAAAACCAATAAGGATTCTAGATTTAACTTATTTTAAAAACTGCTAATGTATCATGGCTTCCGGGTCTGTCAACGTTGCTGTGGTTTTTCGACAGCTGTAATATGAAGGGTAGAGTGAAAAAAATATTTAAGTGTTTTGAACATCCCAATTTGTTCGTTTACTTAGTATTTTCTTAATGTTTTCGAGTTAAAAAATAATTCTTAAATCGAGATACATTTACTTAATAAGCAAAGTGGCTTAGAATTTAAGTCTTGTTTACTGAAATAAATTCTAAAATGTAATAGGTTAAGGCTTAAAACAAGTAAAAATATCTGCCAGTGGGGTAAGAAAAATAAACCTAAATTGAGTTTATTATTGAATTAAGTTGAAACTAGAATTAAGTTTATTTTTCTTACCCCGCTGGCAGATATTTTTTATTTGTTTTAAATATAAACCTGTTGATTTTTATAATTTATTTCAATTATTTTACAAAGTATGCGATCTGATTTTTTTAATCGCGGTGTTTCTTTTATTCCTCGTTTCTTTTCCGTGCATTTGCTTTATTTATTTATTTTTGCTTGTTGCATTTAAATGCACATTTGATTTGTTGCCACATTATTATGTGTTAATGTATTTTTTAACATGTTTATCAACAAAAAGTGCGTTATTATAATTAATTATATAGCTGTGAAATATATACAAGAATTCCCAGCAAAAACAAAACGTTTTTATAACAATTTTCTATTACAATACATAATATCTTAAGCCACTTTGCTTACCAAGTAAATGTATCTCCATTTAAGCATTGTCAGATATTCACTAGAAAACAAGACAAAAACAGTAAGTAAGATATTAATTTACTTTTTTCTTTCAAACATAAATTTACAGACGGCTGGAAATTTTTAATAAAATAACTAGCCATACCTATTCGGGTCTGCTCCCGTTTGCTGTGATGACGGGGGACTTAGTCCAAAGCACATTTTGAGGAATACTTACACATTTTACTTCTTATTTCTTTGAAATTAATTATGCATACACTATGGATTAAAAATGTCCCGACTGCGAACCTGATAAAACCCAGGTAAAAAGCAAATACAAATAAACCATTTTGATTTAGCAAAAGTTTACAAATAAATGCACTCCTTGCACACAACAAGCACGTCTAGTTACCATTCATATTTTGCGTGATTTAAGTTTCGTCGCATACATTTTGGAAGGCACACGATAAAAACAAAATAAGGCTTTTAATGTATGCCGACCTCATTCTCCGTTGAGGGCTTATCAATCATAATAAACGCTGTTAACTCTTCTCATTGAATGGTCTAAATCCAATGCTGGTAAAGAAATCAAATGTGCATTTAAACGCAACAAGCAAGCCGTAAAGCAATGGATGCAGGCAAACAAACGAGGAATAGCACATACACCACGATTAGATCATCGGGTCGCATACTTTGGAATTAATAAGAAATAATTATTCAGTCTAAAGAAATAAGAAGTAAAATGTCTAAGTATTTCTCCAAATGTGCACACTCATTACAATAAACGGGAGCAGACACGAATAGTTATGTATGTCTCGTTATTTTATTTAAAATTGATAAGCTGTCTAACATATGATATATTTTGATAATACGAAATGCTAAAAAAAATAATATAACACCAATCGACAATATCTGTTATTGTTATTTTTACAAGTAAATTCATGTGTAGGAGAAAACAAAGCAGCTGTCAGTCCATACTATATTGAGTGGCCATCGTAGTGGTGCAACCTGAACGATGTTTTCCCTACTTCCGGTCAAAGCCGCCATTTTGTGAAATAGGCATATAGGTGACGCTGGAGCACGCGGCCATTGTCTCTGTTCAACAAAACAAGTATATATATACACATACGCATATTTTTCCTCAATCAATCACCGAATACAAGGTGCAATTCGATGCCAATTGACCCTTCTCTCTGGTTTCATGTTTGTAAGGAAAATTAAGGGGGAAATTACGATAGCATTTCAGCCAAACATTCATTCGTGCCACGCTGCTTTTCTTTGAACGAAAAAAAACCCTCTGCTCCCCCTACACAATTTCTTCTCCTGTTATTTTATGCTTAAAACAAGCAAATAAATCTGACTACAGGGTAAGAAAAAATTCGTGAACTTTTCCCATAAACACTTAATTCAAGAAAAATTGTCCCACCCCACTGGCCATTTTTTATCCACAATACACATTCGATGTCTGCAGGCACCATTGTCTTTGTTCAACGCAAACAATTCTGTTGCGTTTTTCTTTGAACGAAGTGCTCCGCCTAGATAATTTGACCCATATTCACATGGGTTTGTTTCTCGTTTTTTTTCTTTGAGAACAATCTATATAGCGCCTTCCACAATCGTTTTGGTGTTAGCTTTACGTAAAATAGAAACACAGAAAAGTACTGAGCGATGGAGAGACCACGAACGCGGAACGTATTATGGACCACGGACTGGCAAACAAACTGGCAACCACGCACTAAAGAAGCAAACTCTGATTTTAAACTCACCTTATTTGTCCCCGGAAAGCGCCAGAGTCGATGCACGGAGTGGACGGAACAAGCCTCGCTTCCATAGCCGAAGGTCAAAAATCCATTTAAACGTGTAGTCCCCGGTGTCCACTCGATCTTACCCAAAAAGCCGAGAAGCGATACCGCAATGGCATCCGGAGAAGGCGCTGGCTGTCGGGATGGAGGTTAGCGGGTCAGAGGTCCGGCACTGAAGGTCTGCGTTCATTATTCACCGTGTGCATTTCACTCTATATCCACTTTCTAATGTATAGCACTTGATAAGGATTAACAGTTTAAAAACAGAAATGCAAGACATCAGAAAATACATTTATTTTTTACTTTCATAACATGAGAGGTGTCATACAATAACAAATATGAGCTTTAAAATCACATTCCTAAGTTAAAAATATACATACAAATAGACATATGGATCATTACACAAATCACTACTCAAAGGACCTATGTTAATCAACTGCTTCAATATTAATTAACAATAACATTTGGCCAAGGCAGTCCTTGTAAATAGACATATAAATAGACAAATAAAATCATGACATATATGCCGTAGAGCCTGAGATAGAGAAAAATAATAAGGAATTCTGCTTTTACTACCATCTCAGAAATATTGCCAGAATTAGAGGTTTTGTCTCAAGACAGGACTTAGAGAAACTTGTTCATGCTTTCATCACCAGCAGGGCCGATTATTGCAATGGTCAATGGATTTAAAAAGTACTGTTTCTTGTTTAAAAACCACTTCATGGCTACAATACATGACAGATATGCTAATCGAATATGAAACCGATTACTCGGATCAATAGGATCAGGTCATTTAGAAAAAACAAGGGTTCACTCAAAACAAGGTGCCTCAGCATTCAGTTATTATCAGCTTTCAGAAGAGATCAGATGTGCTTCAACAGTAGACACTTTTAAATCTAGATTAAAAACACATCAGTTTAACTTTGCATTTACTGAATGATTTAAAACAGTACGAATAAAACAGTACAAAAGAATAAAACAGTATGAACCTTACCTGTTATAAAGGGAATGAAGCTTACGGTATGGTGCTTACCTGCAGAAATAAATAAAGTACAATAAGAACACACAGAACTTCAATTTTCAAAATTATTTTAACATTAAATGATGATTATTTTACTGGTTTACCTGTTTGTGATTACCACAGGATCCCGTCACCTGGCTGCGGTCTTCATTTGGTGAACGGTTCTTCACTCATAATTGACCTATACAAGAAATAGAGAAGAATAATAAGCAATTCTGCTTTTACATGTAGATGTGTGCCCCAAGAACACAGACACACCGGCTCCAAAAAGTTTAAACAGTACACATTTCTGTTATTTTAATGTGGCAAATGTGTCAGCTTTAAAAGAAGCATACATTACCTTTTAAAGAGGAAATACCTTTTGCATGAAATACCTTTACTCCCAGCATAAGCAAGCAATTTTCAAAATGCTTTTAAAAGTAAATAGTGATTATTTTACTTGTTTACCTGTTTGTGATTACCATGGAATCCTGTCACCATCATTTTTAAGCTTGTAAAGCAAATAATGAAATATTGACTTAGTAGGAAAAAATATTTTGGAAGTATCGTGATAAATGATGAAGAAAATATTTTGCAAAGTGATGGTTAGCACACGGTTGATGGTACCTATTAAATTCCATCATATTTTTTTATTCCTACTATGGAAGTCAATGGTGACTATCTGCTGTGGGTTTACCATCATTCCTCAAAATACCTTCTTTTGTGTTACTCAGAAAAAAACTAATCCTCGTGTTGTTGTAAGCCTGTATGCATGAGTAAATGATGACAGAATTATCATCATAAATTGAAATATCCCTTTAAACTGTATTTCCCCCCTTAAACCTAAACTTATTTTCCTACAGCAAGTCATTTAGGTAATCAAGAAAATACTTTACCCGTTGTCTTTGTGAGTTAAACAAATACAGCTACGCTTCCAGGTCTGTCGACGTTGCTGTGGTTTTTCGACAGCTGTAGTATGAAGGGTAGCGAATGAATGAATACATTGCAAAAAATCATTTCTTACTTGTTATTTCGAACTGTTTTAACTATACAAATATCTAGAAAGTCTTAAAATAAGATGCATTTTTTGATGAGCAAAATGCCCTAAGAAAATAAACCTAGCCTTTAGGGAGAAAAAACTCAGAATTTGGGCTTAAAACAAGCAAATAAATCTGCCAAAGGGGTAAGAAACAAATCTAGATATAAACACTTAATTCAAGAAAAATTGTCGTAGCCCATTGGCAGATTTGTTGGCTTGTTTAATGTACATGCATGTACAATATTTCAATTTGTCTTGTATTTATTAGCATTTTGTATTGCCCAACGCTGTCTAGGTTGTTTAACTGTTGTCATTTTCTTATAAAAGCCTTTATAATTTATTAGTTTGGATGATTGCCATTCCCGAGAACCTCTTATATTGGAAGTAAAAGAATCATCTAAGCATTATTTTGTGCTCTTAGACATGTAGCCGTTTGATTGTGGTTCTATTTAATGGCTAGTCTATTCGTTTGGAATGGTCAAACGGCTATTAGATTTTCACTGACAGCCCAAATTAAGCCTTGTTTTAGCCTAGACACTTATTCGCTGTCTATTAAAAGTTATGTAGTCGTTGAATAGCCGCTTTTTTGATGACTAATGTATTCTTGGGCCGTGGTTAGACGTCTCTTGGATTTTACGTAAAACGACAAGCGAATCTATTTTTAACACAAAGGTCAGGGGAGAGCGCGAACGCAGTCCCCCACTATCAGAAATTTTGCAGTCGAGATTCCCACATTTGGGGAATTCGCAAAGGGTCAGCCCAACCGGAGTGCAATGGCTGAGCCTCGCCCTGGGTGAACCACCTTCATGATCATGTTGTCTCCCCTGCCAGGTAAGTATGAGCGACACCCTTTGAGGCCAGACGGCCGCATCTTCCTGTGACCGATCACATCGACGGCGCCCCCGGAGGCCGTCCGACTAACATTTCATTTACTGTGTGTGACCAGGTGGAAAGCGCACGAAGCCACGTCTGAGACCAAACATTCTTCGAGATCTACCCTGTTTTTATTCCGTTTCCAGCCCGGTTGAACCGTGTAGAGTGAAATATGTGAAACAATTTAAATCAAATGGATTTAAATTGCGCATTCAAATATATGGTTTCGTTATTACAAAGTAACTTTACGTGGAATAGAAACAAAGAAATGTACAGAGCAATCAAGAAACAACGAAAGCAAAGCAATTTTAGAACGTGGATAAATAAAAACACAGGGCTCAATGACTTACCCGTTGTCGTTGTGAGTTAAACAAGTACAGCTATGCTTCCAGGTCTGTCGACGTTGCTGTGGTGTTTCGACAGCTGTAGTATGAAGGGTAGTGAAAAAAGTTTTCAGGTGTTTTTAACATTCCAATCGGTCTCGTTCGCTTTTGTTGCGCCTTCAGCTGTGTCGAGGATGTTTAATTCGTCCTCGTATCACCTCCGCAAACTTGTAAATAAAATAATTAAATACATTACAAAAACATTTCTTTATCAGCGTGTTCATTTCCACGCAAGCTTTTCGTTAAACCAATAAAGCCAACGAAACCACAGCAATTTTAAAACACACGGATTAGAAAAAACACCGTCACTCACGCACAAAAGAAGCAAATTCTTTTTTTATACTTGACTTATTTATCCCCGAGATGGGGAGCGCACCATTCATGGAAACACTGCAATACCATGTTGATGCATGGAGTGGAAGGAGCAAGCTCCGCTTCCATTTCCGAAGGTCAAAAATCCATTTAACATATAGTCCCCGGATAGGAGGCTTGATTTTTTTTCCCAAACCAGTTCAGATAGGAGTTTTACTTAAACATGAGCTCAGGGGCAGAAAGAAATTTGATTGGTTCACAAAAATGACCAATGAAAGTCCTCAACCGGAGCCTTCAAGGCAGCTTCTGCAGTGAAGCAGTTCGAGCTCACCGTTGGTCAGGTGAGTAGCGCAGATGGTTAGATAGGAATGTGACTGGTTTGGAATTCAGCTCGAAATGTTTCGAGCATTTAAGTTACGTGTTACCACGTTTTCACGTGTCCGTGGCACGACTTTCTTTTACGTGCCAGTTTCACGTAATGGTTACTCAATTTTTTTTCCTTTTTTCAAACCATTGTCGTTTGGGATTGGGGTTAGATTTGTGGGTTTTTTTCATTTTTAAACTGTTTTCGCGCGAGGATGAAGTTGGGTTTGGGTTAGAATGGCAGTGGTTTATACATT
This sequence comes from Paramisgurnus dabryanus, assembly GCF_030506205.2. NCBI lineage: Eukaryota > Metazoa > Chordata > Actinopteri > Cypriniformes > Cobitidae > Paramisgurnus > Paramisgurnus dabryanus. The sequence goes on along the minus strand of NC_133345.1, from coordinate 42,176,307 downwards.
TATTTGTCAGAAATTTAAACTGCTTTCACTTGATGTTGGGGTTAGAGTTGGGTTTGGGTTAGGATGTCATTTTACGTAACAGAAAGTTGTTCTAACCCCAATCCCAAACGACAATGGTAAGAAAATAGGAAAAACAATTGAGTAAACATTACGTGAAACTGGCAAGAAAAAGAAAGTCGTGCCACGGACACGTGAAAACGTGGTAACACGTAACTTAAACGCTCGAAACATTTCGAGCTGAATTCAAAACAGTCACATTCCTATCTAACCATCTGCGCTACTCACCTGACCAACGGTGAGCTCGAACTGCTTCACTGCAGAAGCTGCCTTGAAGGCTCCGGTTGAGGACTTTCATTGGTCATTTTTGTGAACCAATCAAATTTCTTTCTGCCCCTGAGCTCATGTTTAAGTAAAACTCCTATCTGAACTGGTTTGGGAAAAAAAATCACGCGGATAGGAGACGTATCAGACATTAAACTGATAAGAACAGATAATACACTTGATCTTAGCCAAAAGGCCGAGAAGCGATACCGGAATAGACGCAGCCAAAGGGGGAGCCGGCGAAGGCGCTGGCTTTTGGGGTGGAGGCTAGCGGGCATTTAACTCTATACGTTCTCATTGTATAACCCAGAGGTAGAACGTTGAGCTAGCAAATCAGAAGTTCATGTTTTAATGCAGGATCTGATCCACGCTCATGAGAGAGAGAGAGAGAGAGAGAGAGAGAGAGAGATAGAGAGAATTTAGAATTTTCAAAAAACCTTTATTACAAATTAAAACATTTTCATAACCTCAAATCAGAAAAAACAAAGAAAAAAATATATATAGTAACGGAAATAACAAAAAAATAAGCTAACATAGGAGCAAAGAACAAATCATCTTCAATAACCAGACACAGAGCTCCTCCATAATACCAAATCAATTCAAAAGAAAGAAGATCATTCATTGCTTTAAAGTATCTAAAACCAATAAGGATTCTAGATTTAACTTATTTTAAAAACTGCTAATGTATCATGGCTTCCGGGTCTGTCAACGTTGCTGTGGTTTTTCGACAGCTGTAATATGAAGGGTAGAGTGAAAAAAAATATTTAAGTGTTTTGAACATCCCAATTTGTTCGTTTACTTAGTATTTTCTTAATGTTTTCGAGTTAAAAAATAATTCTTAAATCGAGATACATTTACTTAATAAGCAAAGTGGCTTAGAATTTAAGTCTTGTTTACTGAAATAAATTCTAAAATGTAATAGGTTAAGGCTTAAAACAAGTAAAAATATCTGCCAGTGGGGTAAGAAAAATAAACCTAAATTGAGTTTATTATTGAATTAAGTTGAAACTAGAATTAAGTTTATTTTTCTTACCCCGCTGGCAGATATTTTTTATTTGTTTTAAATATAAACCTGTTGATTTTTATAATTTATTTCAATTATTTTACAAAGTATGCGATCTGATTTTTTTAATCGCGGTGTTTCTTTTATTCCTCGTTTCTTTTCCGTGCATTTGCTTTATTTATTTATTTTTGCTTGTTGCATTTAAATGCACATTTGATTTGTTGCCACATTATTATGTGTTAATGTATTTTTTAACATGTTTATCAACAAAAAGTGCGTTATTATAATTAATTATATAGCTGTGAAATATATACAAGAATTCCCAGCAAAAACAAAACGTTTTTATAACAATTTTCTATTACAATACATAATATCTTAAGCCACTTTGCTTACCAAGTAAATGTATCTCCATTTAAGCATTGTCAGATATTCACTAGAAAACAAGACAAAAACAGTAAGTAAGATATTAATTTACTTTTTTCTTTCAAACATAAATTTACAGACGGCTGGAAATTTTTAATAAAATAACTAGCCATACCTATTCGGGTCTGCTACCGTTTGCTGTGATGACGGGGGACTTAGTCCAAAGCACATTTTGAGGAATACTTACACATTTTACTTCTTATTTCTTTGAAATTAATTATGCATACACTATGGATTAAAAATGTCCCGACTGCGAACCTGATAAAACCCAGGTAAAAAGCAAATACAAATAAACCATTTTGATTTAGCAAAAGTTTACAAATAAATGCACTCCTTGCACACAACAAGCACGTCTAGTTACCATTCATATTTTGCGTGATTTAAGTTTCGTCGCATACATTTTGGAAGGCACACGATAAAAACAAAATAAGGCTTTTAATGTATGCCGACCTCATTCTCCGTTGAGGGCTTATCAATCATAATAAACGCTGTTAACTCTTCTCATTGAATGGTCTAAATCCAATGCTGGTAAAGAAATCAAATGTGCATTTAAACGCAACAAGCAAGCCGTAAAGCAATGGATGCAGGCAAACAAACGAGGAATAGCACATACACCACGATTAGATCATCGGGTCGCATACTTTGGAATTAATAAGAAATAATTATTCAGTCTAAAGAAATAAGAAGTAAAATGTCTAAGTATTTCTCCAAATGTGCACACTCATTACAATAAACGGGAGCAGACACGAATAGTTATGTATGTCTCGTTATTTTATTTAAAATTGATAAGCTGTCTAACATATGATATATTTTGATAATACGAAATGCTAAAAAAATAATATAACACCAATCGACAATATCTGTTATTGTTATTTTTACAAGTAAATTCATGTGTAGGAGAAAACAAAGCAGCTGTCAGTCCATACTATATTGAGTGGCCATCGTAGTGGTGCAACCTGAACGATGTTTTCCCTACTTCCGGTCAAAGCCGCCATTTTGTGAAATAGGCATATAGGTGACGCTGGAGCACGCGGCCATTGTCTCTGTTCAACAAAACAAGTATATATATACACAAACGCATATTTTTCCTCAATCAATCACCGAATACAAGGTGCAATTCGATGCCAACTGACCCTTCTCTCTGGTTTCATGTTTGTAAGGAAAATTAAGGGGGAAATTACGATAGCATTTCAGCCAAACATTCATTCGTGCCACGCTGCTTTTCTTTGAACGAAAAAAAACCCTCTGCTCCCCCTACACAATTTCTTCTCCTGTTATTTTATGCTTAAAACAAGCAAATAAATCTGACTACAGGGTAAGAAAAAATTCGTGAACTTTTCCCATAAACACTTAATTCAAGAAAAATTGTCCCACCCCACTGGCCATTTTTTATCCACAATACACATTCGATGTCTGCAGGCACCATTGTCTTTGTTCAACGCAAACAATTCTGTTGCGTTTTTCTTTGAACGAAGTGCTCCGCCTAGATAATTTGACCCATATTCACATGGGTTTGTTTCTCGTTTTTTTTCTTTGAGAACAATCTATATAGCGCCTTCCACAATCGTTTTGGTGTTAGCTTTACGTAAAATAGAAACACAGAAAAGTACTGAGCGATGGAGAGACCACGAACGCGGAACGTATTATGGACCACGGACTGGCAAACAAACTGGCAACCACGCACTAAAGAAGCAAACTCTGATTTTAAACTCACCTTATTTGTCCCCGGAAAGCGCCAGAGTCGATGCACGGAGTGGACGGAACAAGCCTCGCTTCCATAGCCGAAGGTCAAAAATCCATTTAAACGTGTAGTCCCCGGTGTCCACTCGATCTTACCCAAAAAGCCGAGAAGCGATACCGCAATGGCATCCGGAGAAGGCGCTGGCTGTCGGGATGGAGGTTAGCGGGTCAGAGGTCCGGCACTGAAGGTCTGCGTTCATTATTCACCGTGTGCATTTCACTCTATATCCACTTTCTAATGTATAGCACTTGATAAGGATTAACAGTTTAAAAACAGAAATGCAAGACATCAGAAAATACATTTATTTTTTACTTTCATAACATGAGAGGTGTCATACAATAACAAATATGAGCTTTAAAATCACATTCCTAAGTTAAAAATATACATAAAAATAGATATATGGATCATTACACAAATCACTACTCAAAGGACCTATGTTAAATAACTGCTTCAATATTAATTAACAATAACATTTGGCCAAGGCAGTCCTTGTAAATAGACATATAAATAGACAAATAAAATCATGACATATGTGCCGTAGAGCCTGAGATAGAGAAAAATAATAAGGAATTCTGCTTTTACTACCATCTCAGAAATATTGCCAGAATTAGAGGTTTTGTCTCAAGACAGGACTTAGAGAAACTTGTTCATGCTTTCATCACCAGCAGGGCCGATTATTGCAATGGTCAATGGATTTAAAAAGTACTGTTTCTTGTTTAAAAACCACTTCATGGCTACAATACATGACAGATATGCTAATCGAATATGAAACCGATTACTCGGATCAATAGGATCAGGTCATTTAGAAAAAACAAGGGTTCACTCAAAACAAGGTGCCTCAGCATTCAGTTATTATCAGCTTTCAGAAGAGATCAGATGTGCTTCAACAGTAGACACTTTTAAATCTAGATTAAAAACACATCAGTTTAACTTTGCATTTACTGAATGATTTAAAACAGTACGAATAAAACAGTACAAAAGAATAAAACAGTATGAACCTTACCTGTTATAAAGGGAATGAAGCTTACGGTATGGTGCTTACCTGCAGAAATAAATAAAGTACAATAAGAACACACAGAACTTCAATTTTCAAAATTATTTTAACATTAAATGATGATTATTTTACTGGTTTACCTGTTTGTGATTACCACAGGATCCCGTCACCTGGCTGCGGTCTTCATTTGGTGAACGGTTCTTCACTCATAATTGACCTATACAAGAAATAGAGAAGAATAATAAGCAATTCTGCTTTTACATGTAGATGTGTGCCCCAAGAACACAGACACACCGGCTCCAAAAAGTTTAAACAGTACACATTTCTGTTATTTTAATGTGGCAAATGTGTCAGCTTTAAAAGAAGCATACATTACCTTTTAAAGAGGAAATACCTTTTGCATGAAATACCTTTACTCCCAGCATAAGCAAGCAATTTTCAAAATGCTTTTAAAAGTAAATAGTGATTATTTTACTTGTTTACCTGTTTGTGATTACCATGGAATCCTGTCACCATCATTTTTAAGCTTGTAAAGCAAATAATGAAATATTGACTTAGTAGGAAAAAATATTTTGGAAGTATCGTGATAAATGATGAAGAAAATATTTTGCAAAGTGATGGTTAGCACACGGTTGATGGTACCTATTAAATTCCATCATATTTTTTTATTCCTACTATGGAAGTCAATGGTGACTATCTGCTGTGGGTTTACCATCATTCCTCAAAATACCTTCTTTTGTGTTACTCAGAAAAAAACTAATCCTCGTGTTGTTGTAAGCCTGTATGCATGAGTAAATGATGACAGAATTATCATCATAAATTGAAATATCCCTTTAAACTGTATTTCCCCCCTTAAACCTAAACTTATTTTCCTACAGCAAGTCATTTAGGTAATCAAGAAAATACTTTACCCGTTGTCTTTGTGAGTTAAACAAATACAGCTACGCTTCCAGGTCTGTCGACGTTGCTGTGGTTTTTCGACAGCTGTAGTATGAAGGGTAGCGAATGAATGAATACATTGCAAAAAATCATTTCTTACTTGTTATTTCGAACTGTTTTAACTATACAAATATCTAGAAAGTCTTAAAATAAGATGCATTTTTTGATGAGCAAAATGCCCTAAGAAAATAAACCTAGCCTTTAGGGAGAAAAAACTCAGAATTTGGGCTTAAAACAAGCAAATAAATCTGCCAAAGGGGTAAGAAACAAATCTAGATATAAACACTTAATTCAAGAAAAATTGTCGTAGCCCATTGGCAGATTTGTTGGCTTGTTTAATGTACATGCATGTACAATATTTCAATTTGTCTTGTATTTATTAGCATTTTGTATTGCCCAACGCTGTCTAGGTTGTTTAACTGTTGTCATTTTCTTATAAAAGCCTTTATAATTTATTAGTTTGGATGATTGCCATTCCCGAGAACCTCTTATATTGGAAGTAAAAGAATCATCTAAGCATTATTTTGTGCTCTTAGACATGTAGCCGTTTGATTGTGGTTCTATTTAATGGCTAGTCTATTCGTTTGGAATGGTCAAACGGCTATTAGATTTTCACTGACAGCCCAAATTAAGCCTTGTTTTAGCCTAGACACTTATTCGCTGTCTATTAAAAGTTATGTAGTCGTTGAATAGCCGCTTTTTTGATGACTAATGTATTCTTGGGCCGTGGTTAGACGTCTCTTGGATTTTACGTAAAACGACAAGCGAATCTATTTTTAACACAAAGGTCAGGGGAGAGCGCGAACGCAGTCCCCCACTATCAGAAATTTTGCAGTCGAGATTCCCACATTTGGGGAATTCGCAAAGGGTCAGCCCAACCGGAGTGCAATGGCTGAGCCTCGCCCTGGGTGAACCACCTTCATGATCATGGTGTCTCCCCTGCCAGGTAAGTATGAGCGACACCCTTTGAGGCCAGACGGCCGCATCTTCCTGTGACCGATCACATCGACGGCGCCCCCGGAGGCCGTCCGACTAACATTTCATTTACTGTGTGTGACCAGGTGGAAAGCGCACGAAGCCACGTCTGAGACCAAACATTCTTCGAGATCTACCCTGTTTTTATTCCGTTTCCAGCCCGGTTGAACCGTGTAGAGTGAAATATGTGAAACAATTTAAATCAAATGGATTTAAATTGCGCATTCAAATATATGGTTTCGTTATTACAAAGTAACTTTACGTGGAATAGAAACAAAAAAAAATGTACAGAGCAATCAAGAAACAACGAAAGCATAGCAATTTTAGAACGTGGATAAATAAAAACACAGGGCTCAATGACTTACCCGTTGTCGTTGTGAGTTAAACAAGTACAGCTATGCTTCCAGGTCTGTCGACGTTGCTGTGGTTTTTCGACAGCTGTAGTATGAAGGGTAGTGAAAAAAGTTTTCAGGTGTTTTTAACATTCCAATCGGTCTCGTTCGCTTTTGTTGCGCCTTCAGCTGTGTCGAGGATGTTTAATTCGTCCTCGTATCACCTCCGCAAACTTGTAAAGAAATTAAATAAATACATTACAAAAACATTTCTTTATCAGCGTGTTCATTTCCACGCAAGCTTTTCGTTAAACCAATAAAGCCAACGAAATCACAGCAATTTTAAAACACACGGATTAGAAAAAACACCGTCATTCACGCACAAAAGAAGCAAATTCTTTTTTTTATACTTGACTTATTTATCCCCGAGATGGGGAGCGCACCATTCATGGAAACACTGCAATACCATGTTGATGCATGGAGTGGAAGGAGCAAGCTCCGCTTCCATTTCCGAAGGTCAAAAATCCATTTAACATATAGTCCCCGGATAGGAGACGTATCAGACATTAAACTGATAAGAACAGATACTACACTTGATCTTAGCCAAAAGGCCGAGAAGCGATACCGGAATAGACGCAGCCAAAGGGGGAGCCGGCGAAGGCGCTGGCTTTTGGGGTGGAGGCTAGCGGGCATTTAACTCTATACGTTCTCATTGTATAACCCAGAGGTAGAACGTTGAGCTAGCAAATCAGAAGTTCATGTTTTAATGCAGGATCTGATCCACGCTCATGAGAGAGAGAGAGAGAGAGAGAGATAGAGAGAATTTAGAATTTTCAAAAAACCTTTATTACAAATTAAAACATTTTCATAACCTCAAATCAGAAAAAACAAAGAAAAAAATATATATAGTAACGGAAATAACAAAAAAATAAGCCAACATAGGAGCAAAGAACAAATCATCTTCAATAACCAGACACAGAGCTCCTCCATAATACCAAATCAATTCAAAAGAAAGAAGATCATTCATTGCTTTAAAGTATCTAAAACCAATAAGGATTCTAGATTTAACTTATTTTAAAAACTGCTAATGTATCATGGCTTCCGGGTCTGTCAACGTTGCTGTGGTTTTTCGACAGCTGTAATATGAAGGGTAGAGTGAAAAAAATATTTAAGTGTTTTGAACATCCCAATTTGTTCGTTTACTTAGTATTTTCTTAATGTTTTCGAGTTAAAAAATAATTCTTAAATCGAGATACATTTACTTAATAAGCAAAGTGGCTTAGAATTTAAGTCTTGTTTACTGAAATAAATTCTAAAATGTAATAGGTTAAGGCTTAAAACAAGTAAAAATATCTGCCAGTGGGGTAAGAAAAATATACCTAAATTGAGTTTATTATTGAATTAAGTTGAAACTAGAATTAAGTTTATTTTTCTTACCCCGCTGGCAGATATTTTTTATTTGTTTTAAATATAAACCTGTTGATTTTTATAATTTATTTCAATTATTTTACAAAGTATGCGATCTGATTTTTTTAATCGCGGTGTTTCTTTTATTCCTCGTTTCTTTTCCGTGCATTTGCTTTATTTATTTATTTTTGCTTGTTGCATTTAAATGCACATTTGATTTGTTGCCACATTATTATGTGTTAATGTATTTTTTAACATGTTTATCAACAAAAAGTGCGTTATTATAATTAATTATATAGCTGTGAAATATATACAAGAATTCCCAGCAAAAACAAAACGTTTTTATAACAATTTTCTATTACAATACATAATATCTTAAGCCACTTTGCTTACCAAGTAAATGTATCTCCATTTAAGCATTGTCAGATATTCACTAGAAAACAAGACAAAAACAGTAAGTAAGATATTAATTTACTTTTTTCTTTCAAACATAAATTTACAGACGGCTGGAAATTTTTAATAAAATAACTAGCCATACCTATTCGGGTCTGCTCCCGTTTGCTGTGATGACGGGGGACTTAGTCCAAAGCACATTTTGAGGAATACTTACACATTTTACTTCTTATTTCTTTGAAATTAATTATGCATACACTATGGATTAAAAATGTCCCGACTGCGAACCTGATAAAACCCAGGTAAAAAGCAAATACAAATAAACCATTTTGATTTAGCAAAAGTTTACAAATAAATGCACTCCTTGCACACAACAAGCACGTCTAGTTACCATTCATATTTTGCGTGATTTAAGTTTCGTCGCATACATTTTGGAAGGCACACGATAAAAACAAAATAAGGCTTTTAATGTATGCCGACCTCATTCTCCGTTGAGGGCTTATCAATCATAATAAACGCTGTTAACTCTTCTCATTGAATGGTCTAAATCCAATGCTGGTAAAGAAATCAAATGTGCATTTAAACGCAACAAGCAAGCCGTAAAGCAATGGATGCAGGCAAACAAACGAGGAATAGCACATACACCACGATTAGATCATCGGGTCGCATACTTTGGAATTAATAAGAAATAATTATTCAGTCTAAAGAAATAAGAAGTAAAATGTCTAAGTATTTCTCCAAATGTGCACACTCATTACAATAAACGGGAGCAGACACGAATAGTTATGTATGTCTCGTTATTTTATTTAAAATTGATAAGCTGTCTAACATATGATATATTTTGATAATACGAAATGCTAAAAAAAATAATATAACACCAATCGACAATATCTGTTATTGTTATTTTTACAAGTAAATTCATGTGTAGGAGAAAACAAAGCAGCTGTCAGTCCATACTATATTGAGTGGCCATCGTAGTGGTGCAACCTGAACGATGTTTTCCCTACTTCCGGTCAAAGCCGCCATTTTGTGAAATAGGCATATAGGTGACGCTGGAGCACGCGGCCATTGTCTCTGTTCAACAAAACAAGTATATATATACACATACGCATATTTTTCCTCAATCAATCACCGAATACAAGGTGCAATTCGATGCCAATTGACCCTTCTCTCTGGTTTCATGTTTGTAAGGAAAATTAAGGGGGAAATTACGATAGCATTTCAGCCAAACATTCATTCGTGCCACGCTGCTTTTCTTTGAACGAAAAAAAACCCTCTGCTCCCCCTACACAATTTCTTCTCCTGTTATTTTATGCTTAAAACAAGCAAATAAATCTGACTACAGGGTAAGAAAAAATTCGTGAACTTTTCCCATAAACACTTAATTCAAGAAAAATTGTCCCACCCCACTGGCCATTTTTTATCCACAATACACATTCGATGTCTGCAGGCACCATTGTCTTTGTTCAACGCAAACAATTCTGTTGCGTTTTTCTTTGAACGAAGTGCTCCGCCTAGATAATTTGACCCATATTCACATGGGTTTGTTTCTCGTTTTTTTTCTTTGAGAACAATCTATATAGCGCCTTCCACAATCGTTTTGGTGTTAGCTTTACGTAAAATAGAAACACAGAAAAGTACTGAGCGATGGAGAGACCACGAACGCGGAACGTATTATGGACCACGGACTGGCAAACAAACTGGCAACCACGCACTAAAGAAGCAAACTCTGATTTTAAACTCACCTTATTTGTCCCCGGAAAGCGCCAGAGTCGATGCACGGAGTGGACGGAACAAGCCTCGCTTCCATAGCCGAAGGTCAAAAATCCATTTAAACGTGTAGTCCCCGGTGTCCACTCGATCTTACCCAAAAAGCCGAGAAGCGATACCGCAATGGCATCCGGAGAAGGCGCTGGCTGTCGGGATGGAGGTTAGCGGGTCAGAGGTCCGGCACTGAAGGTCTGCGTTCATTATTCACCGTGTGCATTTCACTCTATATCCACTTTCTAATGTATAGCACTTGATAAGGATTAACAGTTTAAAAACAGAAATGCAAGACATCAGAAAATACATTTATTTTTTACTTTCATAACATGAGAGGTGTCATACAATAACAAATATGAGCTTTAAAATCACATTCCTAAGTTAAAAATATACATAAAAATAGACATATGGATCATTACACAAATCACTACTCAAAGGACCTATGTTAATCAACTGCTTCAATATTAATTAACAATAACATTTGGCCAAGGCAGTCCTTGTAAATAGACATATAAATAGACAAATAAAATCATGACATATATGCCGTAGAGCCTGAGATAGAGAAAAATAATAAGGAATTCTGCTTTTACTACCATCTCAGAAATATTGCCAGAATTAGAGGTTTTGTCTCAAGACAGGACTTAGAGAAACTTGTTCATGCTTTCATCACCAGCAGGGCCGATTATTGCAATGGTCAATGGATTTAAAAAGTACTGTTTCTTGTTTAAAAACCACTTCATGGCTACAATACATGACAGATATGCTAATCGAATATGAAACCGATTACTCGGATCAATAGGATCAGGTCATTTAGAAAAAACAAGGGTTCACTCAAAACAAGGTGCCTCAGCATTCAGTTATTATCAGCTTTCAGAAGAGATCAGATGTGCTTCAACAGTAGACACTTTTAAATCTAGATTAAAAACACATCAGTTTAACTTTGCATTTACTGAATGATTTAAAACAGTACGAATAAAACAGTACAAAAGAATAAAACAGTATGAACCTTACCTGTTATAAAGGGAATGAAGCTTACGGTATGGTGCTTACCTGCAGAAATAAATAAAGTACAATAAGAACACACAGAACTTCAATTTTCAAAATTATTTTAACATTAAATGATGATTATTTTACTGGTTTACCTGTTTGTGATTACCACAGGATCCCGTCACCTGGCTGCGGTCTTCATTTGGTGAACGGTTCTTCACTCATAATTGACCTATACAAGAAATAGAGAAGAATAATAAGCAATTCTGCTTTTACATGTAGATGTGTGCCCCAAGAACACAGACACACCGGCTCCAAAAAGTTTAAACAGTACACATTTCTGTTATTTTAATGTGGCAAATGTGTCAGCTTTAAAAGAAGCATACATTACCTTTTAAAGAGGAAATACCTTTTGCATGAAATACCTTTACTCCCAGCATAAGCAAGCAATTTTCAAAATGCTTTTAAAAGTAAATAGTGATTATTTTACTTGTTTACCTGTTTGTGATTACCATGGAATCCTGTCACCATCATTTTTAAGCTTGTAAAGCAAATAATGAAATATTGACTTAGTAGGAAAAAATATTTTGGAAGTATCGTGATAAATGATGAAGAAAATATTTTGCAAAGTGATGGTTAGCACACGGTTGATGGTACCTATTAAATTCCATCATATTTTTTTATTCCTACTATGGAAGTCAATGGTGACTATCTGCTGTGGGTTTACCATCATTCCTCAAAATACCTTCTTTTGTGTTACTCAGAAAAAAACTAATCCTCGTGTTGTTGTAAGCCTGTATGCATGAGTAAATGATGACAGAATTATCATCATAAATTGAAATATCCCTTTAAACTGTATTTCCCCCCTTAAACCTAAACTTATTTTCCTACAGCAAGTCTTTAGGTAATCAAGAAAATACTTTACCCGTTGTCTTTGTGAGTTAAACAAATACAGCTACGCTTCCAGGTCTGTCGACGTTGCTGTGGTTTTTCGACAGCTGTAGTATGAAGGGTAGCGAATGAATGAATACATTGCAAAAAATCATTTCTTACTTGTTATTTCGAACTGTTTTAACTATACAAATATCTAGAAAGTCTTAAAATAAGATGCATTTTTTGATGAGCAAAATGCCCTAAGAAAATAAACCTAGCCTTTAGGGAGAAAAAACTCAGAATTTGGGCTTAAAACAAGCAAATAAATCTGCCAAAGGGGTAAGAAACAAATCTAGATATAAACACTTAATTCAAGAAAAATTGTCGTAGCCCATTGGCAGATTTGTTGGCTTGTTTAATGTACATGCATGTACAATATTTCAATTTGTCTTGTATTTATTAGCATTTTGTATTGCCCAACGCTGTCTAGGTTGTTTAACTGTTGTCATTTTCTTATAAAAGCCTTTATAATTTATTAGTTTGGATGATTGCCATTCCCGAGAACCTCTTATATTGGAAGTAAAAGAATCATCTAAGCATTATTTTGTGCTCTTAGACATGTAGCCGTTTGATTGTGGTTCTATTTAATGGCTAGTCTATTCGTTTGGAATGGTCAAACGGCTATTAGATTTTCACTGACAGCCCAAATTAAGCCTTGTTTTAGCCTAGACACTTATTCGCTGTCTATTAAAAGTTATGTAGTCGTTGAATAGCCGCTTTTTTGATGACTAATGTATTCTTGGGCCGTGGTTAGACGTCTCTTGGATTTTACGTAAAACGACAAGCGAATCTATTTTTAACACAAAGGTCAGGGGAGAGCGCGAACGCAGTCCCCCACTATCAGAAATTTTGCAGTCGAGATTCCCACATTTGGGGAATTCGCAAAGGGTCAGCCCAACCGGAGTGCAATGGCTGAGCCTCGCCCTGGGTGAACCACCTTCATGATCATGTTGTCTCCCCTGCCAGGTAAGTATGAGCGACACCCTTTGAGGCCAGACGGCCGCATCTTCCTGTGACCGATCACATCGACGGCGCCCCCGGAGGCCGTCCGACTAACATTTCATTTACTGTGTGTGACCAGGTGGAAAGCGCACGAAGCCACGTCTGAGACCAAACATTCTTCGAGATCTACCCTGTTTTTATTCCGTTTCCAGCCCGGTTGAACCGTGTAGAGTGAAATATGTGAAACAATTTAAATCAAATGGATTTAAATTGCGCATTCAAATATATGGTTTCGTTATTACAAAGTAACTTTACGTGGAATAGAAACAAAGAAATGTACAGAGCAATCAAGAAACAACGAAAGCAAAGCAATTTTAGAACGTGGATAAATAAAAACACAGGGCTCAATGACTTACCCGTTGTCGTTGTGAGTTAAACAAGTACAGCTATGCTTCCAGGTCTGTCGACGTTGCTGTGGTGTTTCGACAGCTGTAGTATGAAGGGTAGTGAAAAAAGTTTTCAGGTGTTTTTAACATTCCAATCGGTCTCGTTCGCTTTTGTTGCGCCTTCAGCTGTGTCGAGGATGTTTAATTCGTCCTCGTATCACCTCCGCAAACTTGTAAATAAAATAATTAAATACATTACAAAAACATTTCTTTATCAGCGTGTTCATTTCCACGCAAGCTTTTCGTTAAACCAATAAAGCCAACGAAACCACAGCAATTTTAAAACACACGGATTAGAAAAAACACCGTCACTCACGCACAAAAGAAGCAAATTCTTTTTTTATACTTGACTTATTTATCCCCGAGATGGGGAGCGCACCATTCATGGAAACACTGCAATACCATGTTGATGCATGGAGTGGAAGGAGCAAGCTCCGCTTCCATTTCCGAAGGTCAAAAATCCATTTAACATATAGTCCCCGGATAGGAGACGTATCAGACATTAAACTGATAAGAACAGATAATACACTTGATCTTAGCCAAAAGGCCGAGAAGCGATACCGGAATAGACGCAGCCAAAGGGGGAGCCGGCGAAGGCGCTGGCTTTTGGGGTGGAGGCTAGCGGGCATTTAACTCTATACGTTCTCATTGTATAACCCAGAGGTAGAACGTTGAGCTAGCAAATCAGAAGTTCATGTTTTAATGCAGGATCTGATCCACGCTCATGAGAGAGAGAGAGAGAGAGAGAGAGAGAGAGATAGAGAGAATTTAGAATTTTCAAAAAACCTTTATTACAAATTAAAACATTTTCATAACCTCAAATCAGAAAAAACAAAGAAAAAAATATATATAGTAACGGAAATAACAAAAAAATAAGCCAACATAGGAGCAAAGAACAAATCATCTTCAATAACCAGACACAGAGCTCCTCCATAATACCAAATCAATTCAAAAGAAAGAAGATCATTCATTGCTTTAAAGTATCTAAAACCAATAAGGATTCTAGATTTAACTTATTTTAAAAACTGCTAATGTATCATGGCTTCCGGGTCTGTCAACGTTGCTGTGGTTTTTCGACAGCTGTAATATGAAGGGTAGAGTGAAAAAAAATATTTAAGTGTTTTGAACATCCCAATTTGTTCGTTTACTTAGTATTTTCTTAATGTTTTCGAGTTAAAAAATAATTCTTAAATCGAGATACATTTACTTAATAAGCAAAGTGGCTTAGAATTTAAGTCTTGTTTACTGAAATAAATTCTAAAATGTAATAGGTTAAGGCTTAAAACAAGTAAAAATATCTGCCAGTGGGGTAAGAAAAATAAACCTAAATTGAGTTTATTATTGAATTAAGTTGAAACTAGAATTAAGTTTATTTTTTCTTACCCCGCTGGCAGATATTTTTTATTTGTTTTAAATATAAACCTGTTGATTTTTATAATTTATTTCAATTATTTTACAAAGTATGCGATCTGATTTTTTTAATCGCGGTGTTTCTTTTATTCCTCGTTTCTTTTCCGTGCATTTGCTTTATTTATTTATTTTTGCTTGTTGCATTTAAATGCACATTTGATTTGTTGCCACATTATTATGTGTTAATGTATTTTTTAACATGTTTATCAACAAAAAGTGCGTTATTATAATTAATTATATAGCTGTGAAATATATACAAGAATTCCCAGCAAAAACAAAACGTTTTTATAACAATTTTCTATTACAATACATAATATCTTAAGCCACTTTGCTTACCAAGTAAATGTATCTCCATTTAAGCATTGTCAGATATTCACTAGAAAACAAGACAAAAACAGTAAGTAAGATATTAATTTACTTTTTTCTTTCAAACATAAATTTACAGACGGCTGGAAATTTTTAATAAAATAACTAGCCATACCTATTCGGGTCTGCTACCGTTTGCTGTGATGACGGGGGACTTAGTCCAAAGCACATTTTGAGGAATACTTACACATTTTACTTCTTATTTCTTTGAAATTAATTATGCATACACTATGGATTAAAAATGTCCCGACTGCGAACCTGATAAAACCCAGGTAAAAAGCAAATACAAATAAACCATTTTGATTTAGCAAAAGTTTACAAATAAATGCACTCCTTGCACACAACAAGCACGTCTAGTTACCATTCATATTTTGCGTGATTTAAGTTTCGTCGCATACATTTTGGAAGGCACACGATAAAAACAAAATAAGGCTTTTAATGTATGCCGACCTCATTCTCCGTTGAGGGCTTATCAATCATAATAAACGCTGTTAACTCTTCTCATTGAATGGTCTAAATCCAATGCTGGTAAAGAAATCAAATGTGCATTTAAACGCAACAAGCAAGCCGTAAAGCAATGGATGCAGGCAAACAAACGAGGAATAGCACATACACCACGATTAGATCATCGGGTCGCATACTTTGGAATTAATAAGAAATAATTATTCAGTCTAAAGAAATAAGAAGTAAAATGTCTAAGTATTTCTCCAAATGTGCACACTCATTACAATAAACGGGAGCAGACACGAATAGTTATGTATGTCTCGTTATTTTATTTAAAATTGATAAGCTGTCTAACATATGATATATTTTGATAATACGAAATGCTAAAAAAATAATATAACACCAATCGACAATATCTGTTATTGTTATTTTTACAAGTAAATTCATGTGTAGGAGAAAACAAAGCAGCTGTCAGTCCATACTATATTGAGTGGCCATCGTAGTGGTGCAACCTGAACGATGTTTTCCCTACTTCCGGTCAAAGCCGCCATTTTGTGAAATAGGCATATAGGTGACGCTGGAGCACGCGGCCATTGTCTCTGTTCAACAAAACAAGTATATATATACACAAACGCATATTTTTCCTCAATCAATCACCGAATACAAGGTGCAATTCGATGCCAACTGACCCTTCTCTCTGGTTTCATGTTTGTAAGGAAAATTAAGGGGGAAATTACGATAGCATTTCAGCCAAACATTCATTCGTGCCACGCTGCTTTTCTTTGAACGAAAAAAAACCCTCTGCTCCCCCTACACAATTTCTTCTCCTGTTATTTTATGCTTAAAACAAGCAAATAAATCTGACTACAGGGTAAGAAAAAATTTGTGAACTTTTCCCATAAACACTTAATTCAAGAAAAATTGTCCCACCCCACTGGCCATTTTTTATCCACAATACACATTCGATGTCTGCAGGCACCATTGTCTTTGTTCAACGCAAACAATTCTGTTGCGTTTTTCTTTGAACGAAGTGCTCCGCCTAGATAATTTGACCCATATTCACATGGGTTTGTTTCTCGTTTTTTTTCTTTGAGAACAATCTATATAGCGCCTTCCACAATCGTTTTGGTGTTAGCTTTACGTAAAATAGAAACACAGAAAAGTACTGAGCGATGGAGAGACCACGAACGCGGAACGTATTATGGACCACGGACTGGCAAACAAACTGGCAACCACGCACTAAAGAAGCAAACTCTGATTTTAAACTCACCTTATTTGTCCCCGGAAAGCGCCAGAGTCGATGCACGGAGTGGACGGAACAAGCCTCGCTTCCATAGCCGAAGGTCAAAAATCCATTTAAACGTGTAGTCCCCGGTGTCCACTCGATCTTACCCAAAAAGCCGAGAAGCGATACCGCAATGGCATCCGGAGAAGGCGCTGGCTGTCGGGATGGAGGTTAGCGGGTCAGAGGTCCGGCACTGAAGGTCTGCGTTCATTATTCACCGTGTGCATTTCACTCTATATCCACTTTCTAATGTATAGCACTTGATAAGGATTAACAGTTTAAAAACAGAAATGCAAGACATCAGAAAATACATTTATTTTTTACTTTCATAACATGAGAGGTGTCATACAATAACAAATATGAGCTTTAAAATCACATTCCTAAGTTAAAAATATACATAAAAATAGATATATGGATCATTACACAAATCACTACTCAAAGGACCTATGTTAAATAACTGCTTCAATATTAATTAACAATAACATTTGGCCAAGGCAGTCCTTGTAAATAGACATATAAATAGACAAATAAAATCATGACATATGTGCCGTAGAGCCTGAGATAGAGAAAAATAATAAGGAATTCTGCTTTTACTACCATCTCAGAAATATTGCCAGAATTAGAGGTTTTGTCTCAAGACAGGACTTAGAGAAACTTGTTCATGCTTTCATCACCAGCAGGGCCGATTATTGCAATGGTCAATGGATTTAAAAAGTACTGTTTCTTGTTTAAAAACCACTTCATGGCTACAATACATGACAGATATGCTAATCGAATATGAAACCGATTACTCGGATCAATAGGATCAGGTCATTTAGAAAAAACAAGGGTTCACTCAAAAAAAGGTGCCTCAGCATTCAGTTATTATCAGCTTTCAGAAGAGATCAGATGTGCTTCAACAGTAGACACTTTTAAATCTAGATTAAAAACACATCAGTTTAACTTTGCATTTACTGAATGATTTAAAACAGTACGAATAAAACAGTACAAAAGAATAAAACAGTATGAACCTTACCTGTTATAAAGGGAATGAAGCTTACGGTATGGTGCTTACCTGCAGAAATAAATAAAGTACAATAAGAACACACAGAACTTCAATTTTCAAAATTATTTTAACATTAAATGATGATTATTTTACTGGTTTACCTGTTTGTGATTACCACAGGATCCCGTCACCTGGCTGCGGTCTTCATTTGGTGAACGGTTCTTCACTCATAATTGACCTATACAAGAAATAGAGAAGAATAATAAGCAATTCTGCTTTTACATGTAGATGTGTGCCCCAAGAACACAGACACACCGGCTCCAAAAAGTTTAAACAGTACACATTTCTGTTATTTTAATGTGGCAAATGTGTCAGCTTTAAAAGAAGCATACATTACCTTTTAAAGAGGAAATACCTTTTGCATGAAATACCTTTACTCCCAGCATAAGCAAGCAATTTTCAAAATGCTTTTAAAAGTAAATAGTGATTATTTTACTTGTTTACCTGTTTGTGATTACCATGGAATCCTGTCACCATCATTTTTAAGCTTGTAAAGCAAATAATGAAATATTGACTTAGTAGGAAAAAATATTTTGGAAGTATCGTGATAAATGATGAAGAAAATATTTTGCAAAGTGATGGTTAGCACACGGTTGATGGTACCTATTAAATTCCATCATATTTTTTTATTCCTACTATGGAAGTCAATGGTGACTATCTGCTGTGGGTTTACCATCATTCCTCAAAATACCTTCTTTTGTGTTACTCAGAAAAAAACTAATCCTCGTGTTGTTGTAAGCCTGTATGCATGAGTAAATGATGACAGAATTATCATCATAAATTGAAATATCCCTTTAAACTGTATTTCCCCCCTTAAACCTAAACTTATTTTCCTACAGCAAGTCATTTAGGTAATCAAGAAAATACTTTACCCGTTGTCTTTGTGAGTTAAACAAATACAGCTACGCTTCCAGGTCTGTCGACGTTGCTGTGGTTTTTCGACAGCTGTAGTATGAAGGGTAGCGAATGAATGAATACATTGCAAAAAATCATTTCTTACTTGTTATTTCGAACTGTTTTAACTATACAAATATCTAGAAAGTCTTAAAATAAGATGCATTTTTTGATGAGCAAAATGCCCTAAGAAAATAAACCTAGCCTTTAGGGAGAAAAAACTCAGAATTTGGGCTTAAAACAAGCAAATAAATCTGCCAAAGGGGTAAGAAACAAATCTAGATATAAACACTTAATTCAAGAAAAATTGTCGTAGCCCATTGGCAGATTTGTTGGCTTGTTTAATGTACATGCATGTACAATATTTCAATTTGTCTTGTATTTATTAGCATTTTGTATTGCCCAACGCTGTCTAGGTTGTTTAACTGTTGTCATTTTCTTATAAAAGCCTTTATAATTTATTAGTTTGGATGATTGCCATTCCCGAGAACCTCTTATATTGGAAGTAAAAGAATCATCTAAGCATTATTTTGTGCTCTTAGACATGTAGCCGTTTGATTGTGGTTCTATTTAATGGCTAGTCTATTCGTTTGGAATGGTCAAACGGCTATTAGATTTTCACTGACAGCCCAAATTAAGCCTTGTTTTAGCCTAGACACTTATTCGCTGTCTATTAAAAGTTATGTAGTCGTTGAATAGCCGCTTTTTTGATGACTAATGTATTCTTGGGCCGTGGTTAGACGTCTCTTGGATTTTACGTAAAACGACAAGCGAATCTATTTTTAACACAAAGGTCAGGGGAGAGCGCGAACGCAGTCCCCCACTATCAGAAATTTTGCAGTCGAGATTCCCACATTTGGGGAATTCGCAAAGGGTCAGCCCAACCGGAGTGCAATGGCTGAGCCTCGCCCTGGGTGAACCACCTTCATGATCATGGTGTCTCCCCTGCCAGGTAAGTATGAGCGACACCCTTTGAGGCCAGACGGCCGCATCTTCCTGTGACCGATCACATCGACGGCGCCCCCGGAGGCCGTCCGACTAACATTTCATTTACTGTGTGTGACCAGGTGGAAAGCGCACGAAGCCACGTCTGAGACCAAACATTCTTCGAGATCTACCCTGTTTTTATTCCGTTTCCAGCCCGGTTGAACCGTGTAGAGTGAAATATGTGAAACAATTTAAATCAAATGGATTTAAATTGCGCATTCAAATATATGGTTTCGTTATTACAAAGTAACTTTACGTGGAATAGAAACAAAAAAAAATGTACAGAGCAATCAAGAAACAACGAAAGCATAGCAATTTTAGAACGTGGATAAATAAAAACACAGGGCTCAATGACTTACCCGTTGTCGTTGTGAGTTAAACAAGTACAGCTATGCTTCCAGGTCTGTCGACGTTGCTGTGGTTTTTCGACAGCTGTAGTATGAAGGGTAGTGAAAAAAGTTTTCAGGTGTTTTTAACATTCCAATCGGTCTCGTTCGCTTTTGTTGCGCCTTCAGCTGTGTCGAGGATGTTTAATTCGTCCTCGTATCACCTCCGCAAACTTGTAAAGAAATTAAATAAATACATTACAAAAACATTTCTTTATCAGCGTGTTCATTTCCACGCAAGCTTTTCGTTAAACCAATAAAGCCAACGAAATCACAGCAATTTTAAAACACACGGATTAGAAAAAACACCGTCATTCACGCACAAAAGAAGCAAATTCTTTTTTTTATACTTGACTTATTTATCCCCGAGATGGGGAGCGCACCATTCATGGAAACACTGCAATACCATGTTGATGCATGGAGTGGAAGGAGCAAGCTCCGCTTCCATTTCCGAAGGTCAAAAATCCATTTAACATATAGTCCCCGGATAGGAGACGTATCAGACATTAAACTGATAAGAACAGATACTACACTTGATCTTAGCCAAAAGGCCGAGAAGCGATACCGGAATAGACGCAGCCAAAGGGGGAGCCGGCGAAGGCGCTGGCTTTTGGGGTGGAGGCTAGCGGGCATTTAACTCTATACGTTCTCATTGTATAACCCAGAGGTAGAACGTTGAGCTAGCAAATCAGAAGTTCATGTTTTAATGCAGGATCTGATCCACGCTCATGAGAGAGAGAGAGAGAGAGAGAGAGATAGAGAGAATTTAGAATTTTCAAAAAACCTTTATTACAAATTAAAACATTTTCATAACCTCAAATCAGAAAAAACAAAGAAAAAAATATATATAGTAACGGAAATAACAAAAAAATAAGCCAACATAGGAGCAAAGAACAAATCATCTTCAATAACCAGACACAGAGCTCCTCCATAATACCAAATCAATTCAAAAGAAAGAAGATCATTCATTGCTTTAAAGTATCTAAAACCAATAAGGATTCTAGATTTAACTTATTTTAAAAACTGCTAATGTATCATGGCTTCCGGGTCTGTCAACGTTGCTGTGGTTTTTCGACAGCTGTAATATGAAGGGTAGAGTGAAAAAAAATATTTAAGTGTTTTGAACATCCCAATTTGTTCGTTTACTTAGTATTTTCTTAATGTTTTCGAGTTAAAAAATAATTCTTAAATCGAGATACATTTACTTAATAAGCAAAGTGGCTTAGAATTTAAGTCTTGTTTACTGAAATAAATTCTAAAATGTAATAGGTTAAGGCTTAAAACAAGTAAAAATATCTGCCAGTGGGGTAAGAAAAATAAACCTAAATTGAGTTTATTATTGAATTAAGTTGAAACTAGAATTAAGTTTATTTTTCTTACCCCGCTGGCAGATATTTTTAATTTGTTTTAAATATAAACCTGTTGATTTTTATAATTTATTTCAATTATTTTACAAAGTATGCGATCTGATTTTTTTAATCGCGGTGTTTCTTTTATTCCTCGTTTCTTTTCCGTGCATTTGCTTTATTTATTTATTTTTGCTTGTTGCATTTAAATGCACATTTGATTTGTTGCCACATTATTATGTGTTAATGTATTTTTTAACATGTTTATCAACAAAAAGTGCGTTATTATAATTAATTATATAGCTGTGAAATATATACAAGAATTCCCAGCAAAAACAAAACGTTTTTATAACAATTTTCTATTACAATACATAATATCTTAAGCCACTTTGCTTACCAAGTAAATGTATCTCCATTTAAGCATTGTCAGATATTCACTAGAAAACAAGACAAAAACAGTAAGTAAGATATTAATTTACTTTTTTCTTTCAAACATAAATTTACAGACGGCTGGAAATTTTTAATAAAATAACTAGCCATACCTATTCGGGTCTGCTCCCGTTTGCTGTGATGACGGGGGACTTAGTCCAAAGCACATTTTGAGGAATACTTACACATTTTACTTCTTATTTCTTTGAAATTAATTATGCATACACTATGGATTAAAAATGTCCCGACTGCGAACCTGATAAAACCCAGGTAAAAAGCAAATACAAATAAACCATTTTGATTTAGCAAAAGTTTACAAATAAATGCACTCCTTGCACACAACAAGCACGTCTAGTTACCATTCATATTTTGCGTGATTTAAGTTTCGTCGCATACATTTTGGAAGGCACACGATAAAAACAAAATAAGGCTTTTAATGTATGCCGACCTCATTCTCCGTTGAGGGCTTATCAATCATAATAAACGCTGTTAACTCTTCTCATTGAATGGTCTAAATCCAATGCTGGTAAAGAAATCAAATGTGCATTTAAACGCAACAAGCAAGCCGTAAAGCAATGGATGCAGGCAAACAAACGAGGAATAGCACATACACCACGATTAGATCATCGGGTCGCATACTTTGGAATTAATAAGAAATAATTATTCAGTCTAAAGAAATAAGAAGTAAAATGTCTAAGTATTTCTCCAAATGTGCACACTCATTACAATAAACGGGAGCAGACACGAATAGTTATGTATGTCTCGTTATTTTATTTAAAATTGATAAGCTGTCTAACATATGATATATTTTGATAATACGAAATGCTAAAAAAAATAATATAACACCAATCGACAATATCTGTTATTGTTATTTTTACAAGTAAATTCATGTGTAGGAGAAAACAAAGCAGCTGTCAGTCCATACTATATTGAGTGGCCATCGTAGTGGTGCAACCTGAACGATGTTTTCCCTACTTCCGGTCAAAGCCGCCATTTTGTGAAATAGGCATATAGGTGACGCTGGAGCACGCGGCCATTGTCTCTGTTCAACAAAACAAGTATATATATACACATACGCATATTTTTCCTCAATCAATCACCGAATACAAGGTGCAATTCGATGCCAATTGACCCTTCTCTCTGGTTTCATGTTTGTAAGGAAAATTAAGGGGGAAATTACGATAGCATTTCAGCCAAACATTCATTCGTGCCACGCTGCTTTTCTTTGAACGAAAAAAAACCCTCTGCTCCCCCTACACAATTTCTTCTCCTGTTATTTTATGCTTAAAACAAGCAAATAAATCTGACTACAGGGTAAGAAAAAATTCGTGAACTTTTCCCATAAACACTTAATTCAAGAAAAATTGTCCCACCCCACTGGCCATTTTTTATCCACAATACACATTCGATGTCTGCAGGCACCATTGTCTTTGTTCAACGCAAACAATTCTGTTGCGTTTTTCTTTGAACGAAGTGCTCCGCCTAGATAATTTGACCCATATTCACATGGGTTTGTTTCTCGTTTTTTTTCTTTGAGAACAATCTATATAGCGCCTTCCACAATCGTTTTGGTGTTAGCTTTACGTAAAATAGAAACACAGAAAAGTACTGAGCGATGGAGAGACCACGAACGCGGAACGTATTATGGACCACGGACTGGCAAACAAACTGGCAACCACGCACTAAAGAAGCAAACTCTGATTTTAAACTCACCTTATTTGTCCCCGGAAAGCGCCAGAGTCGATGCACGGAGTGGACGGAACAAGCCTCGCTTCCATAGCCGAAGGTCAAAAATCCATTTAAACGTGTAGTTCCCGGTGTCCACTCGATCTTACCCAAAAAGCCGAGAAGCGATACCGCAATGGCATCCGGAGAAGGCGCTGGCTGTCGGGATGGAGGTTAGCGGGTCAGAGGTCCGGCACTGAAGGTCTGCGTTCATTATTCACCGTGTGCATTTCACTCTATATCCACTTTCTAATGTATAGCACTTGATAAGGATTAACAGTTTAAAAACAGAAATGCAAGACATCAGAAAATACATTTATTTTTTACTTTCATAACATGAGAGGTGTCATACAATAACAAATATGAGCTTTAAAATCACATTCCTAAGTTAAAAATATACATAAAAATAGACATATGGATCATTACACAAATCACTACTCAAAGGACCTATGTTAATCAACTGCTTCAATATTAATTAACAATAACATTTGGCCAAGGCAGTCCTTGTAAATAGACATATAAATAGACAAATAAAATCATGACATATATGCCGTAGAGCCTGAGATAGAGAAAAATAATAAGGAATTCTGCTTTTACTACCATCTCAGAAATATTGCCAGAATTAGAGGTTTTGTCTCAAGACAGGACTTAGAGAAACTTGTTCATGCTTTCATCACCAGCAGGGCCGATTATTGCAATGGTCAATGGATTTAAAAAGTACTGTTTCTTGTTTAAAAACCACTTCATGGCTACAATACATGACAGATATGCTAATCGAATATGAAACCGATTACTCGGATCAATAGGATCAGGTCATTTAGAAAAAACAAGGGTTCACTCAAAACAAGGTGCCTCAGCATTCAGTTATTATCAGCTTTCAGAAGAGATCAGATGTGCTTCAACAGTAGACACTTTTAAATCTAGATTAAAAACACATCAGTTTAACTTTGCATTTACTGAATGATTTAAAACAGTACGAATAAAACAGTACAAAAGAATAAAACAGTATGAACCTTACCTGTTATAAAGGGAATGAAGCTTACGGTATGGTGCTTACCTGCAGAAATAAATAAAGTACAATAAGAACACACAGAACTTCAATTTTCAAAATTATTTTAACATTAAATGATGATTATTTTACTGGTTTACCTGTTTGTGATTACCACAGGATCCCGTCACCTGGCTGCGGTCTTCATTTGGTGAACGGTTCTTCACTCATAATTGACCTATACAAGAAATAGAGAAGAATAATAAGCAATTCTGCTTTTACATGTAGATGTGTGCCCCAAGAACACAGACACACCGGCTCCAAAAAGTTTAAACAGTACACATTTCTGTTATTTTAATGTGGCAAATGTGTCAGCTTTAAAAGAAGCATACATTACCTTTTAAAGAGGAAATACCTTTTGCATGAAATACCTTTACTCCCAGCATAAGCAAGCAATTTTCAAAATGCTTTTAAAAGTAAATAGTGATTATTTTACTTGTTTACCTGTTTGTGATTACCATGGAATCCTGTCACCATCATTTTTAAGCTTGTAAAGCAAATAATGAAATATTGACTTAGTAGGAAAAAATATTTTGGAAGTATCGTGATAAATGATGAAGAAAATATTTTGCAAAGTGATGGTTAGCACACGGTTGATGGTACCTATTAAATTCCATCATATTTTTTTATTCCTACTATGGAAGTCAATGGTGACTATCTGCTGTGGGTTTACCATCATTCCTCAAAATACCTTCTTTTGTGTTACTCAGAAAAAAACTAATCCTCGTGTTGTTGTAAGCCTGTATGCATGAGTAAATGATGACAGAATTATCATCATAAATTGAAATATCCCTTTAAACTGTATTTCCCCCCCTTAAACCTAAACTTATTTTCCTACAGCAAGTCATTTAGGTAATCAAGAAAATACTTTACCCGTTGTCTTTGTGAGTTAAAC
This sequence comes from Paramisgurnus dabryanus, assembly GCF_030506205.2. Classification (NCBI taxonomy): domain Eukaryota; kingdom Metazoa; phylum Chordata; class Actinopteri; order Cypriniformes; family Cobitidae; genus Paramisgurnus; species Paramisgurnus dabryanus. The sequence continues at coordinate 42,150,447 of NC_133345.1, read as the reverse complement.
AAATACAGCTACGCTTCCAGGTCTGTCGACGTTGCTGTGGTTTTTCGACAGCTGTAGTATGAAGGGTAGCGAATGAATGAATACATTGCAAAAAATCATTTCTTACTTGTTATTTCGAACTGTTTTAACTATACAAATATCTAGAAAGTCTTAAAATAAGATGCATTTTTTGATGAGCAAAATGCCCTAAGAAAATAAACCTAGCCTTTAGGGAGAAAAAACTCAGAATTTGGGCTTAAAACAAGCAAATAAATCTGCCAAAGGGGTAAGAAACAAATCTAGATATAAACACTTAATTCAAGAAAAATTGTCGTAGCCCATTGGCAGATTTGTTGGCTTGTTTAATGTACATGCATGTACAATATTTCAATTTGTCTTGTATTTATTAGCATTTTGTATTGCCCAACGCTGTCTAGGTTGTTTAACTGTTGTCATTTTCTTATAAAAGCCTTTATAATTTATTAGTTTGGATGATTGCCATTCCCGAGAACCTCTTATATTGGAAGTAAAAGAATCATCTAAGCATTATTTTGTGCTCTTAGACATGTAGCCGTTTGATTGTGGTTCTATTTAATGGCTAGTCTATTCGTTTGGAATGGTCAAACGGCTATTAGATTTTCACTGACAGCCCAAATTAAGCCTTGTTTTAGCCTAGACACATATTCGCTGTCTATTAAAAGTTATGTAGTCGTTGAATAGCCGCTTTTTTGATGACTAATGTATTCTTGGGCCGTGGTTAGACGTCTCTTGGATTTTACGTAAAACGACAAGCGAATCTATTTTTAACACAAAGGTCAGGGGAGAGCGCGAACGCAGTCCCCCACTATCAGAAATTTTGCAGTCGAGATTCCCACATTTGGGGAATTCGCAAAGGGTCAGCCCAACCGGAGTGCAATGGCTGAGCCTCGCCCTGGGTGAACCACCTTCATGATCATGTTGTCTCCCCTGCCAGGTAAGTATGAGCGACACCCTTTGAGGCCAGACGGCCGCATCTTCCTGTGACCGATCACATCGACGGCGCCCCCGGAGGCCGTCCGACTAACATTTCATTTACTGTGTGTGACCAGGTGGAAAGCGCACGAAGCCACGTCTGAGACCAAACATTCTTCGAGATCTACCCTGTTTTTATTCCGTTTCCAGCCCGGTTGAACCGTGTAGAGTGAAATATGTGAAACAATTTAAATCAAATGGATTTAAATTGCGCATTCAAATATATGGTTTCGTTATTACAAAGTAACTTTACGTGGAATAGAAACAAAGAAATGTACAGAGCAATCAAGAAACAACGAAAGCATAGCAATTTTAGAAATATTAGAATTTTAGAATTTTAGTTTTATAAATAAAAACACAGGGCTCAATGACTTACCCGTTGTCGTTGTGAGTTAAACAAGTACAGCTATGCTTCCAGGTCTGTCGACGTTGCTGTGGTGTTTCGACAGCTGTAGTATGAAGGGTAGTGAAAAAAGTTTTCAGGTGTTTTTAACATTCCAATCGGTCTCGTTCGCTTTTGTTGCGCCTTCAGCTGTGTCGAGGATGTTTAATTCGTCCTCGTATCACCTCCGCAAACTTGTAAAGAAAATAATTAAATACATTACAAAAACATTTCTTTATCAGCGTGTTCATTTCCACGCAAGCTTTTCGTTAAACCAATAAAGCCAACGAAACCACAGCAATTTTAAAACACACGGATTAGAAAAAACACCGTCACTCACGCACAAAAGAAGCAAATTCTTTTTTTATACTTGACTTATTTATCCCCGAGATGGGGAGCGCACCATTCATGGAAACACTGCAATACCATGTTGATGCATGGAGTGGAAGGAGCAAGCTCCGCTTCCATTTCCGAAGGTCAAAAATCCATTTAACATATAGTCCCCGGATAGGAGACGTATCAGACATTAAACTGATAAGAACAGATTTTTTCTTTTGACTGGTTTTTATTGATACATAATCACATATTTAAACAAGTGTACATGAAACAATAAATTAAGTAAAAATACTAATGTACAAATGCAGGTGAAAAGTCAAAAACTAGTCAAGAAAATCCAAACAACGAGGGTTAAAACACCACTAAAATCCTGAATCCCTAAAACACACCACATGTTAAAATACAAATGAAGCACCTAAAATGACCCATGTAAAAGCATGCAATCCTTAAAACCTTGTAGAACGAGAAAAAAAAGTTAAATATAGTTTATTGTTTCTTTTACATATATTAAAAGTGCTTCCAGTGTGTTTTAAAAGCCAGAATAAAACAATACAACAAAGCTGGTGAGTAATCCTCAATGACTAAAACATTTTAAATAATAAAAGTCTTAAAAACAATACTCTGTTGTGCTTGACTGGGGAGGTGAGCCTTCCCTATGGGCCCACTCTCACCCTTCAGTCCCAGGCAATCAAACCCGGTTTCAGGGGCCCAGAGGAGATCCGTACCCTCTGGCCCGCTGCTCCCGTAGCCGAAAGTGGTGAGGGTACATCTACGGGCGACCAAGGTCGGTGGCGGCCAGGACCCTCTCTGTGGCAACCCCGGCCCCCCCATCCGAATGATTAGGCGCGGTGCCCCTGCAGCAAGTTCTCAACCGTCCTTATAGTGGCGTGGAGGGGCACCGTCACCCGTTTCCCCACCAGCAGGTTTCTGGAAGTCCAGATTGCAAGCTTTATAGCGTTCAGGGTGAGCCAGAGCGTCGTGAACTGTTCCGATGTTAATTCCTTTGTCCTCTGGCCCACCCCTAGGACGGCGAGATTATAGTCCATCTGGACCCCACCCACTGGCAGGCACGGGAAAACCAGGGGGTCGGTCGCGGTCCACTGGTCCTGTGCAGCGCCGCACTCCCAGAGGACGTGCCGCACGGTCTCTTCGTGGTTGCACCCGAGCCGTGGGCACTTTGCGTTGGCGGCCATGCCGCGGGAGTGCATAACCGCCCTGGTCGGTAGGATCTCATGGGCCACCATCCACATCAGGTCCTTTTGATGGTTCTGAAGGGCAGGGTGGGCTGCGTTCCTCCATACTGTTTTTGCCTCAATCTCCGTTAGGCCTGGTACTGGGCTCACCTTCTCCCGGTCCTGCACAACAGAGATAATCATTTTATGGTCCTTTAAAACATTCAAATTTTCACTTTCTAAGTCATGTTTCCTTAGAAATTTCTTAATAAAAGCATATTCTTTTGGCAAGTTAAAAGACACTGGGGTTCTAAGATCTACTGTTAAAATTTTTAAATAGCGTAAATACGACCCCATCCAGAATTTGACTATTGCTGTGGTCTTTTCACTGGATGGGGATGTGGCATACTTCAAATGTAAAGCAGTAAAATTACTCCCTAGGAAAAGACCAAGGTCTGGGAGTCCTTTGCCTCCATTTTCCTTTCGTTTTTTGACGGTTTCTCTCTTTATCCTCTCCCACCTGGACCCCCAGAGAAAATAAAAGACAGCACGTTCCACTGCTAAAATGAAAGACCTGGGGGGGCTAAAAACAGAACACAACAATAAAAACAGAGGTAAAATCACTGCTTTAAAAACCAAAATTTTTCCTTCCATTGTCAAAGTCCTTAGTCCCCACAAACCTAATCGCTGTCTTACTTTCCCCAAAGTATCTGTCCAATTTCCACGTCCACCACCCTCCCTGTCAAATTTTACGCCTAGAATTTTTATGTCAGTATTCCTCAGAGTCACGTCCAGTCCTCCCACATTTATGTCATCCCACTGTCCGAAGAGCTGGGCCTCAGACTTGTTTCTATTTAATTTAGAGCCTGAGGCCTGTCCATAAAAATCTGTTAGTTCCAAAGCTCTTCGGACAGATAAAAAGTCAGTCGTTAAAATAGTCACATCATCCATATATACAACACATTTTGTTATCAAACCTCCCGGTAGTCTAAGTCCTTCGATCCGTTGGTCCCTTCTCAAGAGCTGTGCCAGTGGCTCAATGCATGCCACGTACAAGAGCGGGGATAACGGGCACCCTTGACGGACGCCGCTGTGTATATTAACAGCCTTTGTTAAATGCCCATTTACTAGAATTTTGCTGGTTATGTCATTATACAGCAATGCCACCCATTCTAAGAACCTCCCTGGGAAACCCATTTTCTCCAGTACCTGCAATAGGTACTGGTGCGAGACACGATCGAAAGCTTTTTCGAAATCTAAATTTAACACTATAAGGCCAATGTTTCTGTCTCTCGCAAAACAGATGGCATCTCGGATCAATATTAGGCTGTCTGTGATCCTCTTCCCGGGCACAGCACACGCTTGATCCGGGTGGATCACGTCTTTTAAAAACATGGACATGCGTGTCGCTAAAAGCTTGCTAAAAAGTTTACAATCCAAATTTAAAAGGCTGATTGGTCTCCATGTTTTTAAGTCTGTTCTATCTCCTTTTTTATGTAAAAGCGAAACAATACCTAGTCTAAAACTGTCAGGTAGTCGGTCTAGTCTGTCAAAATCATTAAAAATCATTAAAAGTTCAGGTGCTAAAATGTCCCAAAATTTTGAATAAAATTCCACGGGAAGGCCGTCACTCCCCGGCGACTTACCTGTTTTAAAATCCTTCATACATTTTGTAAGCTCTATTAAAGTAAAATCTTGGGTTAAAATAGCACACTCATTTTCAATTTTATTTTCTAAAATTCCCAGAATATTTCCTATGGCTTCCTCGGTTACCTCTTTTTTATTGTATAAATCTGCATAAAATGATTCTACTTCTTTTAATATCTCTTCTGTGTTACTGGCTTCCTTCTCCCCATTTTTTAATTTGGTTATTACCGCTTTATTTGTTAAAATCCTCTTAAAAAAATATCTTGTGCACTTTTCGCCTTCTTCCAGATCTTTTTCCTTACTTCTTAAAATCAACCCTTTGTTTCTTTGTTTTTCTAACTCAGCCATTTCTTTTTTAACCTCCTTTAGCTCTTCATTAAAATCAAACCCTTCGTTTACCAACTTGAAATACCTTTGTAATCTTTTTTGCAGTCCCGACATGCGTCTCTTTTCTTTGTTCTTTTTTTCAATGCCTTTCTTTCTAAAAAACAGTCTCGTCCGGTGTTTTACCATTTCCCACCACTGTGCACGTGAGTCAAAGAAGTCCTGGAGGGTCTGCCATTCGTTGAATTGCTCCCTGTAATCACTAACTATCTCCTCCTCCTGCAACAGGGAGCAATTCATTTTCCAGATCCCTCCCCCTACTGTCAGTTTTGTATTGAAAGAAATGGTGCAAGACAGCATAGCGTGATCGGAAAAAAACATAGGTGTTAATATAGCATCAGTTGGCGGGCAATCACGTACAAAAATGTAGTCAATACGAGAGGCGTTGGTGCCATCACCACTGACCCAGGTGTAGCCCAGCTCTCTTGGATGCAAAGTCTTAAAACAGTCAGTCAATTTAAAATCCTTAACTAAACTTTGCAATAAAACTGACGTCTTGTCAAACTTAAAATCTTCCCCCGCCCTTTTCCTATCAGTCTTTGCTAAAACACAATTAAAATCTCCCCCCATCACTAATGGTATCCTCCCCAACATGTGGGACTGCAGTTCCTCTAAAAGCTCATACCTATCATTTTTACCTGTAAAACCATACAAATTAAAGACATTAAAATCTCTATCTAAAAAAGTCAGGTTTGCTAAAATAGCCCGTCCATTTCTTACCACCGTGCTCCCCTTCACCAGGATGTGAGGGTTATTTATTAAAATCGCGACTCCATCATTTTTGTTGAAGTTGGACCCGCTCCATATGGAGGGTCCCGGCGTCCAAATCTCCTCCCATCTCCTGTAACTAGATAAAAAAGGTAAAGCACACTCTTGTAGTAAAAAAATATCTGACTTTTGAGATTTTAAAAAGGATAAAATAGTGTTTGCTCGGACCGTGGAGCTCACACTCCTTACATTAATTGTTGAAATTGTGAGAGCCATGATTAATAAATTAGGTAAAAAAGGCATAAGCTTAAAAAGGAATTAAAACATCATGTAAAAAATGTGAGCCTTTAAAATTCATTACAAAAGTATTTTCTAAAACATGAGAACAATTTAAAACCAAGCTGTTAGCCTAAAAACTCAATTTCCTGTGAAACAGGTTCTTCCTTTATCCCTATGAGAGAGGGATCAGGAGGGTTAACCTGTTTCACCCCCGAGCTAATAGCTCTAGGGGTAGATGTTTTCAGCTCTATTGACAGAAAAGAAACTTCATTGGGAGAATCGGTTGGGAAAATCCTGATCAGGTCCCCGGAAGAGGAGGAATCTGACACAAGTCCCATCCGATCACGTTTCCTCAATTCTTTTGAAAGGGGTGACTCAGCTACCCTTTTTTATTTGTCAATTGAGCACATGGCAAACTTAACAATAACTCACTTTCTCCATTCTCTTCGACACTTTTTTCATTTTCCTGGTCTTTACTTTCTAAACCGTCTTCCACTTCATTACCTTCCTCTCTCTGTACTGGCTGTGGCTCCTCCTCCCCCTCCACCTCTCCTTCAATCTCAGTTCTTGGCGGGAAGTTTGAATTTTGTGGCTCCGCCTCCTCGTTATCTCGACCGTTACTCTGAGCCGCCATTTTGTTAGCTTTTACTTTGTTGGCAAACGATTTAGGGCAATCTCTGTAAAGATGATTAAACTCTCCACAGAGGTTGCACTTCCTGCCATTGGGACAACTTTCAAAAGTATGCCCAATTTCTCTACATTTCCCACAGAAAGGCTTTTGGCAGGCTTCAATTAAATGTCCCATCTCACCACATCGTCGACATAGTTTAGGCATTCCTTGGTAATAAATGTAGCCTCTGTTTTCTCCAAGCACAATCACCGATGGTAGATGTCTCAGGCCCTGGAACCCCTGGGGGTCTTCCCATTGTTTTATAGGGACCCTCCAGGAACAGTTCCATATGCCATCCTCATCAAACATCTTCATGGCTTGTCCTCTCACAGAGCAATATCTCCCCAACCATGTGCATATGTCTTCTCCATTAACGGTTTCATTAAACATCCTGACAATTACCACTTTATTGGTGTTGTCAGTCAGTTTTTCCACTTTAAAAATGGAGAAGAGGGTCGTAACACTCTGAAACCTTGACCAAAAGTCATTTAACAACGCAGCAGTCTTAAAACTCACGTCAAACCCCTTATTAAAAGGTAGAGAAATTATACAATTTAAATCGTTCGGCGTGAACTTTAAGCTTTGTTGTATAAGTTTGCGGGAAAAATCTAATCTGGACATTTGGGGTAATGTGCCGTCTTTCTCAATAAAAGAAAAACGCACACTGTGGTGCCTCCGCACGCCGGCGCGAGCCGCCATGATGGAGGCACCAACAGCCTTTTAAAAATAGGAGAAAAACCACCAATAAATATTTAAAAGAACGATGCAATAAATAACTAAAAAAATAAAAGGACGATAAATGATAAAACAGCCGAATAAATAAGTAAAAGGCACTCTACCTGTGAACGCTGGTGTATTTTCTCCTTCCCGGCGAGCTGTAAAAGATACCTGAATAAAGGATAAAAACCACCACGTAAATCCAAAAGAAAACTGGAAAAACTGACGTTCACAAGTAAAGTCCGGATATAATCCCTGTCCGAAGAGACTAAAACCACTGACAGGTAATAGTCTGTATTCTAAACAGAGAAGTCGATCGCAGTCACGTCCTGTTGAACTTAGCCAAAAGGCCGAGAAGCGATACCGGAATAGACGCAGCCAAAGGGGGAGCCGGCGAAGGCGCTGGCTTTTGGGGTGGAGGCTAGCGGGCATTTAACTCTATACGTTCTCATTGTATAACCCAGAGGTAGAACGTTGAGCTAGCAAATCAGAAGTTCATGTTTTAATGCAGGATCTGATCCACGCTCATGAGAGAGAGAGAGAGAGAGAGAGATAGAGAGAATTTAGAATTTTCAAAAAACCTTTATTACAAATTAAAACATTTTCATAACCTCAAATCAGAAAAAACAAAGAAAAAAATATATATAGTAACGGAAATAACAAAAAAATAAGCCAACATAGGAGCAAAGAACAAATCATCTTCAATAACCAGACACAGAGCTCCTCCATAATACCAAATCAATTCAAAAGAAAGAAGATCATTCATTGCTTTAAAGTATCTAAAACCAATAAGGATTCTAGATTTAACTTATTTTAAAAACTGCTAATGTATCATGGCTTCCGGGTCTGTCAACGTTGCTGTGGTTTTTCGACAGCTGTAATATGAAGGGTAGAGTGAAAAAAAATATTTAAGTGTTTTGAACATCCCAATTTGTTCGTTTACTTAGTATTTTCTTAATGTTTTCGAGTTAAAAAATAATTCTTAAATCGAGATACATTTACTTAATAAGCAAAGTGGCTTAGAATTTAAGTCTTGTTTACTGAAATAAATTCTAAAATGTAATAGGTTAAGGCTTAAAACAAGTAAAAATATCTGCCAGTGGGGTAAGAAAAATAAACCTAAATTGAGTTTATTATTGAATTAAGTTGAAACTAGAATTAAGTTTATTTTTCTTACCCCGCTGGCAGATATTTTTTATTTGTTTTAAATATAAACCTGTTGATTTTTATAATTTATTTCAATTATTTTACAAAGTATGCGATCTGATTTTTTTAATCGCGGTGTTTCTTTTATTCCTCGTTTCTTTTCCGTGCATTTGCTTTATTTATTTATTTTTGCTTGTTGCATTTAAATGCACATTTGATTTGTTGCCACATTATTATGTGTTAATGTATTTTTTAACATGTTTATCAACAAAAAGTGCGTTATTATAATTAATTATATAGCTGTGAAATATATACAAGAATTCCCAGCAAAAACAAAACGTTTTTATAACAATTTTCTATTACAATACATAATATCTTAAGCCACTTTGCTTACCAAGTAAATGTATCTCCATTTAAGCATTGTCAGATATTCACTAGAAAACAAGACAAAAACAGTAAGTAAGATATTAATTTACTTTTTTCTTTCAAACATAAATTTACAGACGGCTGGAAATTTTTAATAAAATAACTAGCCATACCTATTCGGGTCTGCTCCCGTTTGCTGTGATGACGGGGGACTTAGTCCAAAGCACATTTTGAGGAATACTTACACATTTTACTTCTTATTTCTTTGAAATTAATTATGCATACACTATGGATTAAAAATGTCCCGACTGCGAACCTGATAAAACCCAGGTAAAAAGCAAATACAAATAAACCATTTTGATTTAGCAAAAGTTTACAAATAAATGCACTCCTTGCACACAACAAGCACGTCTAGTTACCATTCATATTTTGCGTGATTTAAGTTTCGTCGCATACATTTTGGAAGGCACACGATAAAAACAAAATAAGGCTTTTAATGTATGCCGACCTCATTCTCCGTTGAGGGCTTATCAATCATAATAAACGCTGTTAACTCTTCTCATTGAATGGTCTAAATCCAATGCTGGTAAAGAAATCAAATGTGCATTTAAACGCAACAAGCAAGCCGTAAAGCAATGGATGCAGGCAAACAAACGAGGAATAGCACATACAACACCACGATTAGATCATCGGGTCGCATACTTTGGAATTAATAAGAAATAATTATTCAGTCTAAAGAAATAAGAAGTAAAATGTCTAAGTATTTCTCCAAATGTGCACACTCATTACAATAAACGGGAGCAGACACGAATAGTTATGTATGTCTCGTTATTTTATTTAAAATTGATAAGCTGTCTAACATATGATATATTTTGATAATACGAAATGCTAAAAAAATAATATAACACCAATCGACAATATCTGTTATTGTTATTTTTACAAGTAAATTCATGTGTAGGAGAAAACAAAGCAGCTGTCAGTCCATACTATATTGAGTGGCCATCGTAGTGGTGCAACCTGAACGATGTTTTCCCTACTTCCGGTCAAAGCCGCCATTTTGTGAAATAGGCATATAGGTGACGCTGGAGCACGCGGCCATTGTCTCTGTTCAACAAAACAAGTATATATATACACATACGCATATTTTTCCTCAATCAATCACCGAATACAAGGTGCAATTCGATGCCAACTGACCCTTCTCTCTGGTTTCATGTTTGTAAGGAAAATTAAGGGGGAAATTACGATAGCATTTCAGCCAAACATTCATTCGTGCCACGCTGCTTTTCTTTGAACGAAAAAAAACCCTCTGCTCCCCCTACACAATTTCTTCTCCTGTTATTTTATGCTTAAAACAAGCAAATAAATCTGACTACAGGGTAAGAAAAAATTCGTGAACTTTTCCCATAAACACTTAATTCAAGAAAAATTGTCCCACCCCACTGGCCATTTTTTATCCACAATACACATTCGATGTCTGCAGGCACCATTGTCTTTGTTCAACGCAAACAATTCTGTTGCGTTTTTCTTTGAACGAAGTGCTCCGCCTAGATAATTTGACCCATATTCACATGGGTTTGTTTCTCGTTTTTTTTCTTTGAGAACAATCTATATAGCGCCTTCCACAATCGTTTTGGTGTTAGCTTTACGTAAAATAGAAACACAGAAAAGTACTGAGCGATGGAGAGACCACGAACGCGGAACGTATTATGGACCACGGACTGGCAAACAAACTGGCAACCACGCACTAAAGAAGCAAACTCTGATTTTAAACTCACCTTATTTGTCCCCGGAAAGCGCCAGAGTCGATGCACGGAGTGGACGGAACAAGCCTCGCTTCCATAGCCGAAGGTCAAAAATCCATTTAAACGTGTAGTCCCCGGTGTCCACTTGATCTTACCCAAAAAGCCGAGAAGCGATACCGCAATGGCATCCGGAGAAGGCGCTGGCTGTCGGGATGGAGGTTAGCGGGTCAGAGGTCCGGCACTGAAGGTCTGCGTTCATTATTCACCGTGTGCATTTCACTCTATATCCACTTTCTAATGTATAGCACTTGATAAGGATTAACAGTTTAAAAACAGAAATGCAAGACATCAGAAAATACATTTATTTTTTACTTTCATAACATGAGAGGTGTCATACAATAACAAATATGAGCTTTAAAATCACATTCCTAAGTTAAAAATATACATAAAAATAGACATATGGATCATTACACAAATCACTACTCAAAGGACCTATGTTAATCAACTGCTTCAATATTAATTAACAATAACATTTGGCCAAGGCAGTCCTTGTAAATAGACATATAAATAGACAAATAAAATCATGACATATATGCCGTAGAGCCTGAGATAGAGAAAAATAATAAGGAATTCTGCTTTTACTACCATCTCAGAAATATTGCCAGAATTAGAGGTTTTGTCTCAAGACAGGACTTAGAGAAACTTGTTCATGCTTTCATCACCAGCAGGGCCGATTATTGCAATGGTCAATGGATTTAAAAAGTACTGTTTCTTGTTTAAAAACCACTTCATGGCTACAATACATGACAGATATGCTAATCGAATATGAAACCGATTACTCGGATCAATAGGATCAGGTCATTTAGAAAAAACAAGGGTTCACTCAAAACAAGGTGCCTCAGCATTCAGTTATTATCAGCTTTCAGAAGAGATCAGATGTGCTTCAACAGTAGACACTTTTAAATCTAGATTAAAAACACATCAGTTTAACTTTGCATTTACTGAATGATTTAAAACAGTACGAATAAAACAGTACAAAAGAATAAAACAGTATGAACCTTACCTGTTATAAAGGGAATGAAGCTTACGGTATGGTGCTTACCTGCAGAAATAAATAAAGTACAATAAGAACACACAGAACTTCAATTTTCAAAATTATTTTAACATTAAATGATGATTATTTTACTGGTTTACCTGTTTGTGATTACCACAGGATCCCGTCACCTGGCTGCGGTCTTCATTTGGTGAACGGTTCTTCACTCATAATTGACCTATACAAGAAATAGAGAAGAATAATAAGCAATTCTGCTTTTACATGTAGATGTGTGCCCCAAGAACACAGACACACCGGCTCCAAAAAGTTTAAACAGTACACATTTCTGTTATTTTAATGTGGCAAATGTGTCAGCTTTAAAAGAAGCATACATTACCTTTTAAAGAGGAAATACCTTTTGCATGAAATACCTTTACTCCCAGCATAAGCAAGCAATTTTCAAAATGCTTTTAAAAGTAAATAGTGATTATTTTACTTGTTTACCTGTTTGTGATTACCATGGAATCCTGTCACCATCATTTTTAAGCTTGTAAAGCAAATAATGAAATATTGACTTAGTAGGAAAAAATATTTTGGAAGTATCGTGATAAATGATGAAGAAAATATTTTGCAAAGTGATGGTTAGCACACGGTTGATGGTACCTATTAAATTCCATCATATTTTTTTATTCCTACTATGGAAGTCAATGGTGACTATCTGCTGTGGGTTTACCATCATTCCTCAAAATACCTTCTTTTGTGTTACTCAGAAAAAAACTAATCCTCGTGTTGTTGTAAGCCTGTATGCATGAGTAAATGATGACAGAATTATCATCATAAATTGAAATATCCCTTTAAACTGTATTTCCCCCCTTAAACCTAAACTTATTTTCCTACAGCAAGTCATTTAGGTAATCAAGAAAATACTTTACCCGTTGTCTTTGTGAGTTAAACAAATACAGCTACGCTTCCAGGTCTGTCGACGTTGCTGTGGTTTTTCGACAGCTGTAGTATGAAGGGTAGCGAATGAATGAATACATTGCAAAAAATCATTTCTTACTTGTTATTTCGAACTGTTTTAACTATACAAATATCTAGAAAGTCTTAAAATAAGATGCATTTTTTGATGAGCAAAATGCCCTAAGAAAATAAACCTAGCCTTTAGGGAGAAAAAACTCAGAATTTGGGCTTAAAACAAGCAAATAAATCTGCCAAAGGGGTAAGAAACAAATCTAGATATAAACACTTAATTCAAGAAAAATTGTCGTAGCCCATTGGCAGATTTGTTGGCTTGTTTAATGTACATGCATGTACAATATTTCAATTTGTCTTGTATTTATTAGCATTTTGTATTGCCCAACGCTGTCTAGGTTGTTTAACTGTTGTCATTTTCTTATAAAAGCCTTTATAATTTATTAGTTTGGATGATTGCCATTCCCGAGAACCTCTTATATTGGAAGTAAAAGAATCATCTAAGCATTATTTTGTGCTCTTAGACATGTAGCCGTTTGATTGTGGTTCTATTTAATGGCTAGTCTATTCGTTTGGAATGGTCAAACGGCTATTAGATTTTCACTGACAGCCCAAATTAAGCCTTGTTTTAGCCTAGACACTTATTCGCTGTCTATTAAAAGTTATGTAGTCGTTGAATAGCCGCTTTTTTGATGACTAATGTATTCTTGGGCCGTGGTTAGACGTCTCTTGGATTTTACGTAAAACGACAAGCGAATCTATTTTTAACACAAAGGTCAGGGGAGAGCGCGAACGCAGTCCCCCACTATCAGAAATTTTGCAGTCGAGATTCCCACATTTGGGGAATTCGCAAAGGGTCAGCCCAACCGGAGTGCAATGGCTGAGCCTCGCCCTGGGTGAACCACCTTCATGATCATATTGTCTCCCCTGCCAGGTAAGTATGAGCGACACCCTTTGAGGCCAGACGGCCGCATCTTCCTGTGACCGATCACATCGACGGCGCCCCCGGAGGCCGTCCGACTAACATTTCATTTACTGTGTGTGACCAGGTGGAAAGCGCACGAAGCCACGTCTGAGACCAAACATTCTTCGAGATCTACCCTGTTTTTATTCCGTTTCCAGCCCGGTTGAACCGTGTAGAGTGAAATATGTGAAACAATTTAAATCAAATGGATTTAAATTGCGCATTCAAATATATGGTTTCGTTATTACAAAGTAACTTTACGTGGAATAGAAACAAAGAAATGTACAGAGCAATCAAGAAACAACGAAAGCAAAGCAATTTTAGAACGTGGATAAATAAAAACACAGGGCTCAATGACTTACCCGTTGTCGTTGTGAGTTAAACAAGTACAGCTATGCTTCCAGGTCTGTCGACGTTGCTGTGGTGTTTCGACAGCTGTAGTATGAAGGGTAGTGAAAAAAGTTTTCAGGTGTTTTTAACATTCCAATCGGTCTCGTTCGCTTTTGTTGCGCCTTCAGCTGTGTCGAGGATGTTTAATTCGTCCTCGTATCACCTCCGCAAACTTGTAAATAAAATAATTAAATACATTACAAAAACATTTCTTTATCAGCGTGTTCATTTCCACGCAAGCTTTTCGTTAAACCAATAAAGCCAACGAAACCACAGCAATTTTAAAACACACGGATTAGAAAAAACACCGTCACTCACGCACAAAAGAAGCAAATTCTTTTTTTATACTTGACTTATTTATCCCCGAGATGGGGAGCGCACCATTCATGGAAACACTGCAATACCATGTTGATGCATGGAGTGGAAGGAGCAAGCTCCGCTTCCATTTCCGAAGGTCAAAAATCCATTTAACATATAGTCCCCGGATAGGAGACGTATCAGACATTAAACTGATAAGAACAGATAATACACTTGATCTTAGCCAAAAGGCCGAGAAGCGATACCGGAATAGACGCAGCCAAAGGGGGAGCCGGCGAAGGCGCTGGCTTTTGGGGTGGAGGCTAGCGGGCATTTAACTCTATACGTTCTCATTGTATAACCCAGAGGTAGAACGTTGAGCTAGCAAATCAGAAGTTCATGTTTTAATGCAGGATCTGATCCACGCTCATGAGAGAGAGAGAGAGAGAGAGAGAGAGAGAGAGAGATAGAGAGAATTTAGAATTTTCAAAAAACCTTTATTACAAATTAAAACATTTTCATAACCTCAAATCAGAAAAAACAAAGAAAAAAATATATATAGTAACGGAAATAACAAAAAAATAAGCCAACATAGGAGCAAAGAACAAATCATCTTCAATAACCAGACACAGAGCTCCTCCATAATACCAAATCAATTCAAAAGAAAGAAGATCATTCATTGCTTTAAAGTATCTAAAACCAATAAGGATTCTAGATTTAACTTATTTTAAAAACTGCTAATGTATCATGGCTTCCGGGTCTGTCAACGTTGCTGTGGTTTTTCGACAGCTGTAATATGAAGGGTAGAGTGAAAAAAAATATTTAAGTGTTTTGAACATCCCAATTTGTTCGTTTACTTAGTATTTTCTTAATGTTTTCGAGTTAAAAAATAATTCTTAAATCGAGATACATTTACTTAATAAGCAAAGTGGCTTAGAATTTAAGTCTTGTTTACTGAAATAAATTCTAAAATGTAATAGGTTAAGGCTTAAAACAAGTAAAAATATCTGCCAGTGGGGTAAGAAAAATAAACCTAAATTGAGTTTATTATTGAATTAAGTTGAAACTAGAATTAAGTTTATTTTTCTTACCCCGCTGGCAGATATTTTTTATTTGTTTTAAATATAAACCTGTTGATTTTTATAATTTATTTCAATTATTTTACAAAGTATGCGATCTGATTTTTTTAATCGCGGTGTTTCTTTTATTCCTCGTTTCTTTTCCGTGCATTTGCTTTATTTATTTATTTTTGCTTGTTGCATTTAAATGCACATTTGATTTGTTGCCACATTATTATGTGTTAATGTATTTTTTAACATGTTTATCAACAAAAAGTGCGTTATTATAATTAATTATATAGCTGTGAAATATATACAAGAATTCCCAGCAAAAACAAAACGTTTTTATAACAATTTTCTATTACAATACATAATATCTTAAGCCACTTTGCTTACCAAGTAAATGTATCTCCATTTAAGCATTGTCAGATATTCACTAGAAAACAAGACAAAAACAGTAAGTAAGATATTAATTTACTTTTTTCTTTCAAACATAAATTTACAGACGGCTGGAAATTTTTAATAAAATAACTAGCCATACCTATTCGGGTCTGCTCCCGTTTGCTGTGATGACGGGGGACTTAGTCCAAAGCACATTTTGAGGAATACTTACACATTTTACTTCTTATTTCTTTGAAATTAATTATGCATACACTATGGATTAAAAATGTCCCGACTGCGAACCTGATAAAACCCAGGTAAAAAGCAAATACAAATAAACCATTTTGATTTAGCAAAAGTTTACAAATAAATGCACTCCTTGCACACAACAAGCACGTCTAGTTACCATTCATATTTTGCGTGATTTAAGTTTCGTCGCATACATTTTGGAAGGCACACGATAAAAACAAAATAAGGCTTTTAATGTATGCCGACCTCATTCTCCGTTGAGGGCTTATCAATCATAATAAACGCTGTTAACTCTTCTCATTGAATGGTCTAAATCCAATGCTGGTAAAGAAATCAAATGTGCATTTAAACGCAACAAGCAAGCCGTAAAGCAATGGATGCAGGCAAACAAACGAGGAATAGCACATACACCACGATTAGATCATCGGGTCGCATACTTTGGAATTAATAAGAAATAATTATTCAGTCTAAAGAAATAAGAAGTAAAATGTCTAAGTATTTCTCCAAATGTGCACACTCATTACAATAAACGGGAGCAGACACGAATAGTTATGTATGTCTCGTTATTTTATTTAAAATTGATAAGCTGTCTAACATATGATATATTTTGATAATACGAAATGCTAAAAAAATAATATAACACCAATCGACAATATCTGTTATTGTTATTTTTACAAGTAAATTCATGTGTAGGAGAAAACAAAGCAGCTGTCAGTCCATACTATATTGAGTGGCCATCGTAGTGGTGCAACCTGAACGATGTTTTCCCTACTTCCGGTCAAAGCCGCCATTTTGTGAAATAGGCATATAGGTGACGCTGGAGCACGCGGCCATTGTCTCTGTTCAACAAAACAAGTATATATATACACAAACGCATATTTTTCCTCAATCAATCACCGAATACAAGGTGCAATTCGATGCCAACTGACCCTTCTCTCTGGTTTCATGTTTGTAAGGAAAATTAAGGGGGAAATTACGATAGCATTTCAGCCAAACATTCATTCGTGCCACGCTGCTTTTCTTTGAACGAAAAAAAACCCTCTGCTCCCCCTACACAATTTCTTCTCCTGTTATTTTATGCTTAAAACAAGCAAATAAATCTGACTACAGGGTAAGAAAAAATTCGTGAACTTTTCCCATAAACACTTAATTCAAGAAAAATTGTCCCACCCCTCCGGCCATTTTTTATCCACAATACACATTCGATGTCTGCAGGCACCATTGTCTTTGTTCAACGCAAACAATTCTGTTGCGTTTTTCTTTGAACGAAGTGCTCCGCCTAGATAATTTGACCCATATTCACATGGGTTTGTTTCTCGTTTTTTTTCTTTGAGAACAATCTATATAGCGCCTTCCACAATCGTTTTGGTGTTAGCTTTACGTAAAATAGAAACACAGAAAAGTACTGAGCGATGGAGAGACCACGAACGCGGAACGTATTATGGACCACGGACTGGCAAACAAACTGGCAACCACGCACTAAAGAAGCAAACTCTGATTTTAAACTCACCTTATTTGTCCCCGGAAAGCGCCAGAGTCGATGCACGGAGTGGACGGAACAAGCCTCGCTTCCATAGCCGAAGGTCAAAAATCCATTTAAACGTGTAGTCCCCGGTGTCCACTCGATCTTACCCAAAAAGCCGAGAAGCGATACCGCAATGGCATCCGGAGAAGGCGCTGGCTGTCGGGATGGAGGTTAGCGGGTCAGAGGTCCGGCACTGAAGGTCTGCGTTCATTATTCACCGTGTGCATTTCACTCTATATCCACTTTCTAATGTATAGCACTTGATAAGGATTAACAGTTTAAAAACAGAAATGCAAGACATCAGAAAATACATTTATTTTTTACTTTCATAACATGAGAGGTGTCATACAATAACAAATATGAGCTTTAAAATCACATTCCTAAGTTAAAAATATACATAAAAATAGATATATGGATCATTACACAAATCACTACTCAAAGGACCTATGTTAAATAACTGCTTCAATATTAATTAACAATAACATTTGGCCAAGGCAGTCCTTGTAAATAGACATATAAATAGACAAATAAAATCATGACATATGTGCCGTAGAGCCTGAGATAGAGAAAAATAATAAGGAATTCTGCTTTTACTACCATCTCAGAAATATTGCCAGAATTAGAGGTTTTGTCTCAAGACAGGACTTAGAGAAACTTGTTCATGCTTTCATCACCAGCAGGGCCGATTATTGCAATGGTCAATGGATTTAAAAAGTACTGTTTCTTGTTTAAAAACCACTTCATGGCTACAATACATGACAGATATGCTAATCGAATATGAAACCGATTACTCGGATCAATAGGATCAGGTCATTTAGAAAAAACAAGGGTTCACTCAAAACAAGGTGCCTCAGCATTCAGTTATTATCAGCTTTCAGAAGAGATCAGATGTGCTTCAACAGTAGACACTTTTAAATCTAGATTAAAAACACATCAGTTTAACTTTGCATTTACTGAATGATTTAAAACAGTACGAATAAAACAGTACAAAAGAATAAAACAGTATGAACCTTACCTGTTATAAAGGGAATGAAGCTTACGGTATGGTGCTTACCTGCAGAAATAAATAAAGTACAATAAGAACACACAGAACTTCAATTTTCAAAATTATTTTAACATTAAATGATGATTATTTTACTGGTTTACCTGTTTGTGATTACCACAGGATCCCGTCACCTGGCTGCGGTCTTCATTTGGTGAACGGTTCTTCACTCATAATTGACCTATACAAGAAATAGAGAAGAATAATAAGCAATTCTGCTTTTACATGTAGATGTGTGCCCCAAGAACACAGACACACCGGCTCCAAAAAGTTTAAACAGTACACATTTCTGTTATTTTAATGTGGCAAATGTGTCAGCTTTAAAAGAAGCATACATTACCTTTTAAAGAGGAAATACCTTTTGCATGAAATACCTTTACTCCCAGCATAAGCAAGCAATTTTCAAAATGCTTTTAAAAGTAAATAGTGATTATTTTACTTGTTTACCTGTTTGTGATTACCATGGAATCCTGTCACCATCATTTTTAAGCTTGTAAAGCAAATAATGAAATATTGACTTAGTAGGAAAAAATATTTTGGAAGTATCGTGATAAATGATGAAGAAAATATTTTGCAAAGTGATGGTTAGCACACGGTTGATGGTACCTATTAAATTCCATCATATTTTTTTATTCCTACTATGGAAGTCAATGGTGACTATCTGCTGTGGGTTTACCATCATTCCTCAAAATACCTTCTTTTGTGTTACTCAGAAAAAAACTAATCCTCGTGTTGTTGTAAGCCTGTATGCATGAGTAAATGATGACAGAATTATCATCATAAATTGAAATATCCCTTTAAACTGTATTTCCCCCCTTAAACCTAAACTTATTTTCCTACAGCAAGTCATTTAGGTAATCAAGAAAATACTTTACCCGTTGTCTTTGTGAGTTAAACAAATACAGCTACGCTTCCAGGTCTGTCGACGTTGCTGTGGTTTTTCGACAGCTGTAGTATGAAGGGTAGCGAATGAATGAATACATTGCAAAAAATCATTTCTTACTTGTTATTTCGAACTGTTTTAACTATACAAATATCTAGAAAGTCTTAAAATAAGATGCATTTTTTGATGAGCAAAATGCCCTAAGAAAATAAACCTAGCCTTTAGGGAGAAAAAACTCAGAATTTGGGCTTAAAACAAGCAAATAAATCTGCCAAAGGGGTAAGAAACAAATCTAGATATAAACACTTAATTCAAGAAAAATTGTCGTAGCCCATTGGCAGATTTGTTGGCTTGTTTAATGTACATGCATGTACAATATTTCAATTTGTCTTGTATTTATTAGCATTTTGTATTGCCCAACGCTGTCTAGGTTGTTTAACTGTTGTCATTTTCTTATAAAAGCCTTTATAATTTATTAGTTTGGATGATTGCCATTCCCGAGAACCTCTTATATTGGAAGTAAAAGAATCATCTAAGCATTATTTTGTGCTCTTAGACATGTAGCCGTTTGATTGTGGTTCTATTTAATGGCTAGTCTATTCGTTTGGAATGGTCAAACGGCTATTAGATTTTCACTGACAGCCCAAATTAAGCCTTGTTTTAGCCTAGACACTTATTCGCTGTCTATTAAAAGTTATGTAGTCGTTGAATAGCCGCTTTTTTGATGACTAATGTATTCTTGGGCCGTGGTTAGACGTCTCTTGGATTTTACGTAAAACGACAAGCGAATCTATTTTTAACACAAAGGTCAGGGGAGAGCGCGAACGCAGTCCCCCACTATCAGAAATTTTGCAGTCGAGATTCCCACATTTGGGGAATTCGCAAAGGGTCAGCCCAACCGGAGTGCAATGGCTGAGCCTCGCCCTGGGTGAACCACCTTCATGATCATGGTGTCTCCCCTGCCAGGTAAGTATGAGCGACACCCTTTGAGGCCAGACGGCCGCATCTTCCTGTGACCGATCACATCGACGGCGCCCCCGGAGGCCGTCCGACTAACATTTCATTTACTGTGTGTGACCAGGTGGAAAGCGCACGAAGCCACGTCTGAGACCAAACATTCTTCGAGATCTACCCTGTTTTTATTCCGTTTCCAGCCCGGTTGAACCGTGTAGAGTGAAATATGTGAAACAATTTAAATCAAATGGATTTAAATTGCGCATTCAAATATATGGTTTCGTTATTACAAAGTAACTTTACGTGGAATAGAAACAAAAAAAAATGTACAGAGCAATCAAGAAACAACGAAAGCATAGCAATTTTAGAACGTGGATAAATAAAAACACAGGGCTCAATGACTTACCCGTTGTCGTTGTGAGTTAAACAAGTACAGCTATGCTTCCAGGTCTGTCGACGTTGCTGTGGTTTTTCGACAGCTGTAGTATGAAGGGTAGTGAAAAAAGTTTTCAGGTGTTTTTAACATTCCAATCGGTCTCGTTCGCTTTTGTTGCGCCTTCAGCTGTGTCGAGGATGTTTAATTCGTCCTCGTATCACCTCCGCAAACTTGTAAAGAAATTAAATAAATACATTACAAAAACATTTCTTTATCAGCGTGTTCATTTCCACGCAAGCTTTTCGTTAAACCAATAAAGCCAACGAAATCACAGCAATTTTAAAACACACGGATTAGAAAAAACACCGTCATTCACGCACAAAAGAAGCAAATTCTTTTTTTTATACTTGACTTATTTATCCCCGAGATGGGGAGCGCACCATTCATGGAAACACTGCAATACCATGTTGATGCATGGAGTGGAAGGAGCAAGCTCCGCTTCCATTTCCGAAGGTCAAAAATCCATTTAACATATAGTCCCCGGATAGGAGACGTATCAGACATTAAACTGATAAGAACAGATACTACACTTGATCTTAGCCAAAAGGCCGAGAAGCGATACCGGAATAGACGCAGCCAAAGGGGGAGCCGGCGAAGGCGCTGGCTTTTGGGGTGGAGGCTAGCGGGCATTTAACTCTATACGTTCTCATTGTATAACCCAGAGGTAGAACGTTGAGCTAGCAAATCAGAAGTTCATGTTTTAATGCAGGATCTGATCCACGCTCATGAGAGAGAGAGAGAGAGAGAGAGATAGAGAGAATTTAGAATTTTCAAAAAACCTTTATTACAAATTAAAACATTTTCATAACCTCAAATCAGAAAAAACAAAGAAAAAAATATATATAGTAACGGAAATAACAAAAAAATAAGCCAACATAGGAGCAAAGAACAAATCATCTTCAATAACCAGACACAGAGCTCCTCCATAATACCAAATCAATTCAAAAGAAAGAAGATCATTCATTGCTTTAAAGTATCTAAAACCAATAAGGATTCTAGATTTAACTTATTTTAAAAACTGCTAATGTATCATGGCTTCCGGGTCTGTCAACGTTGCTGTGGTTTTTCGACAGCTGTAATATGAAGGGTAGAGTGAAAAAAAATATTTAAGTGTTTTGAACATCCCAATTTGTTCGTTTACTTAGTATTTTCTTAATGTTTTCGAGTTAAAAAATAATTCTTAAATCGAGATACATTTACTTAATAAGCAAAGTGGCTTAGAATTTAAGTCTTGTTTACTGAAATAAATTCTAAAATGTAATAGGTTAAGGCTTAAAACAAGTAAAAATATCTGCCAGTGGGGTAAGAAAAATAAACCTAAATTGAGTTTATTATTGAATTAAGTTGAAACTAGAATTAAGTTTATTTTTCTTACCCCGCTGGCAGATATTTTTTATTTGTTTTAAATATAAACCTGTTGATTTTTATAATTTATTTCAATTATTTTACAAAGTATGCGATCTGATTTTTTTAATCGCGGTGTTTCTTTTATTCCTCGTTTCTTTTCCGTGCATTTGCTTTATTTATTTATTTTTGCTTGTTGCATTTAAATGCACATTTGATTTGTTGCCACATTATTATGTGTTAATGTATTTTTTAACATGTTTATCAACAAAAAGTGCGTTATTATAATTAATTATATAGCTGTGAAATATATACAAGAATTCCCAGCAAAAACAAAACGTTTTTATAACAATTTTCTATTACAATACATAATATCTTAAGCCACTTTGCTTACCAAGTAAATGTATCTCCATTTAAGCATTGTCAGATATTCACTAGAAAACAAGACAAAAACAGTAAGTAAGATATTAATTTACTTTTTTCTTTCAAACATAAATTTACAGACGGCTGGAAATTTTTAATAAAATAACTAGCCATACCTATTCGGGTCTGCTCCCGTTTGCTGTGATGACGGGGGACTTAGTCCAAAGCACATTTTGAGGAATACTTACACATTTTACTTCTTATTTCTTTGAAATTAATTATGCATACACTATGGATTAAAAATGTCCCGACTGCGAACCTGATAAAACCCAGGTAAAAAGCAAATACAAATAAACCATTTTGATTTAGCAAAAGTTTACAAATA
The DNA here is from genome assembly GCF_030506205.2 of Paramisgurnus dabryanus. Classification (NCBI taxonomy): domain Eukaryota; kingdom Metazoa; phylum Chordata; class Actinopteri; order Cypriniformes; family Cobitidae; genus Paramisgurnus; species Paramisgurnus dabryanus. The sequence goes on along the minus strand of NC_133345.1, from coordinate 42,127,632 downwards.
AATGCACTCCTTGCACACAACAAGCACGTCTAGTTACCATTCATATTTTGCGTGATTTAAGTTTCGTCGCATACATTTTGGAAGGCACACGATAAAAACAAAATAAGGCTTTTAATGTATGCCGACCTCATTCTCCGTTGAGGGCTTATCAATCATAATAAACGCTGTTAACTCTTCTCATTGAATGGTCTAAATCCAATGCTGGTAAAGAAATCAAATGTGCATTTAAACGCAACAAGCAAGCCGTAAAGCAATGGATGCAGGCAAACAAACGAGGAATAGCACATACACCACGATTAGATCATCGGGTCGCATACTTTGGAATTAATAAGAAATAATTATTCAGTCTAAAGAAATAAGAAGTAAAATGTCTAAGTATTTCTCCAAATGTGCACACTCATTACAATAAACGGGAGCAGACACGAATAGTTATGTATGTCTCGTTATTTTATTTAAAATTGATAAGCTGTCTAACATATGATATATTTTGATAATACGAAATGCTAAAAAAATAATATAACACCAATCGACAATATCTGTTATTGTTATTTTTACAAGTAAATTCATGTGTAGGAGAAAACAAAGCAGCTGTCAGTCCATACTATATTGAGTGGCCATCGTAGTGGTGCAACCTGAACGATGTTTTCCCTACTTCCGGTCAAAGCCGCCATTTTGTGAAATAGGCATATAGGTGACGCTGGAGCACGCGGCCATTGTCTCTGTTCAACAAAACAAGTATATATATACACAAACGCATATTTTTCCTCAATCAATCACCGAATACAAGGTGCAATTCGATGCCAACTGACCCTTCTCTCTGGTTTCATGTTTGTAAGGAAAATTAAGGGGGAAATTACGATAGCATTTCAGCCAAACATTCATTCGTGCCACGCTGCTTTTCTTTGAACGAAAAAAAACCCTCTGCTCCCCCTACACAATTTCTTCTCCTGTTATTTTATGCTTAAAACAAGCAAATAAATCTGACTACAGGGTAAGAAAAAATTCGTGAACTTTTCCCATAAACACTTAATTCAAGAAAAATTGTCCCACCCCACTGGCCATTTTTTATCCACAATACACATTCGATGTCTGCAGGCACCATTGTCTTTGTTCAACGCAAACAATTCTGTTGCGTTTTTCTTTGAACGAAGTGCTCCGCCTAGATAATTTGACCCATATTCACATGGGTTTGTTTCTCGTTTTTTTTCTTTGAGAACAATCTATATAGCGCCTTCCACAATCGTTTTGGTGTTAGCTTTACGTAAAATAGAAACACAGAAAAGTACTGAGCGATGGAGAGACCACGAACGCGGAACGTATTATGGACCACGGACTGGCAAACAAACTGGCAACCACGCACTAAAGAAGCAAACTCTGATTTTAAACTCACCTTATTTGTCCCCGGAAAGCGCCAGAGTCGATGCACGGAGTGGACGGAACAAGCCTCGCTTCCATAGCCGAAGGTCAAAAATCCATTTAAACGTGTAGTCCCCGGTGTCCACTCGATCTTACCCAAAAAGCCGAGAAGCGATACCGCAATGGCATCCGGAGAAGGCGCTGGCTGTCGGGATGGAGGTTAGCGGGTCAGAGGTCCGGCACTGAAGGTCTGCGTTCATTATTCACCGTGTGCATTTCACTCTATATCCACTTTCTAATGTATAGCACTTGATAAGGATTAACAGTTTAAAAACAGAAATGCAAGACATCAGAAAATACATTTATTTTTTACTTTCATAACATGAGAGGTGTCATACAATAACAAATATGAGCTTTAAAATCACATTCCTAAGTTAAAAATATACATAAAAATAGATATATGGATCATTACACAAATCACTACTCAAAGGACCTATGTTAAATAACTGCTTCAATATTAATTAACAATAACATTTGGCCAAGGCAGTCCTTGTAAATAGACATATAAATAGACAAATAAAATCATGACATATGTGCCGTAGAGCCTGAGATAGAGAAAAATAATAAGGAATTCTGCTTTTACTACCATCTCAGAAATATTGCCAGAATTAGAGGTTTTGTCTCAAGACAGGACTTAGAGAAACTTGTTCATGCTTTCATCACCAGCAGGGCCGATTATTGCAATGGTCAATGGATTTAAAAAGTACTGTTTCTTGTTTAAAAACCACTTCATGGCTACAATACATGACAGATATGCTAATCGAATATGAAACCGATTACTCGGATCAATAGGATCAGGTCATTTAGAAAAAACAAGGGTTCACTCAAAACAAGGTGCCTCAGCATTCAGTTATTATCAGCTTTCAGAAGAGATCAGATGTGCTTCAACAGTAGACACTTTTAAATCTAGATTAAAAACACATCAGTTTAACTTTGCATTTACTGAATGATTTAAAACAGTACGAATAAAACAGTACAAAAGAATAAAACAGTATGAACCTTACCTGTTATAAAGGGAATGAAGCTTACGGTATGGTGCTTACCTGCAGAAATAAATAAAGTACAATAAGAACACACAGAACTTCAATTTTCAAAATTATTTTAACATTAAATGATGATTATTTTACTGGTTTACCTGTTTGTGATTACCACAGGATCCCGTCACCTGGCTGCGGTCTTCATTTGGTGAACGGTTCTTCACTCATAATTGACCTATACAAGAAATAGAGAAGAATAATAAGCAATTCTGCTTTTACATGTAGATGTGTGCCCCAAGAACACAGACACACCGGCTCCAAAAAGTTTAAACAGTACACATTTCTGTTATTTTAATGTGGCAAATGTGTCAGCTTTAAAAGAAGCATACATTACCTTTTAAAGAGGAAATACCTTTTGCATGAAATACCTTTACTCCCAGCATAAGCAAGCAATTTTCAAAATGCTTTTAAAAGTAAATAGTGATTATTTTACTTGTTTACCTGTTTGTGATTACCATGGAATCCTGTCACCATCATTTTTAAGCTTGTAAAGCAAATAATGAAATATTGACTTAGTAGGAAAAAATATTTTGGAAGTATCGTGATAAATGATGAAGAAAATATTTTGCAAAGTGATGGTTAGCACACGGTTGATGGTACCTATTAAATTCCATCATATTTTTTTATTCCTACTATGGAAGTCAATGGTGACTATCTGCTGTGGGTTTACCATCATTCCTCAAAATACCTTCTTTTGTGTTACTCAGAAAAAAACTAATCCTCGTGTTGTTGTAAGCCTGTATGCATGAGTAAATGATGACAGAATTATCATCATAAATTGAAATATCCCTTTAAACTGTATTTCCCCCCTTAAACCTAAACTTATTTTCCTACAGCAAGTCATTTAGGTAATCAAGAAAATACTTTACCCGTTGTCTTTGTGAGTTAAACAAATACAGCTACGCTTCCAGGTCTGTCGACGTTGCTGTGGTTTTTCGACAGCTGTAGTATGAAGGGTAGCGAATGAATGAATACATTGCAAAAAATCATTTCTTACTTGTTATTTCGAACTGTTTTAACTATACAAATATCTAGAAAGTCTTAAAATAAGATGCATTTTTTGATGAGCAAAATGCCCTAAGAAAATAAACCTAGCCTTTAGGGAGAAAAAACTCAGAATTTGGGCTTAAAACAAGCAAATAAATCTGCCAAAGGGGTAAGAAACAAATCTAGATATAAACACTTAATTCAAGAAAAATTGTCGTAGCCCATTGGCAGATTTGTTGGCTTGTTTAATGTACATGCATGTACAATATTTCAATTTGTCTTGTATTTATTAGCATTTTGTATTGCCCAACGCTGTCTAGGTTGTTTAACTGTTGTCATTTTCTTATAAAAGCCTTTATAATTTATTAGTTTGGATGATTGCCATTCCCGAGAACCTCTTATATTGGAAGTAAAAGAATCATCTAAGCATTATTTTGTGCTCTTAGACATGTAGCCGTTTGATTGTGGTTCTATTTAATGGCTAGTCTATTCGTTTGGAATGGTCAAACGGCTATTAGATTTTCACTGACAGCCCAAATTAAGCCTTGTTTTAGCCTAGACACTTATTCGCTGTCTATTAAAAGTTATGTAGTCGTTGAATAGCCGCTTTTTTGATGACTAATGTATTCTTGGGCCGTGGTTAGACGTCTCTTGGATTTTACGTAAAACGACAAGCGAATCTATTTTTAACACAAAGGTCAGGGGAGAGCGCGAACGCAGTCCCCCACTATCAGAAATTTTGCAGTCGAGATTCCCACATTTGGGGAATTCGCAAAGGGTCAGCCCAACCGGAGTGCAATGGCTGAGCCTCGCCCTGGGTGAACCACCTTCATGATCATGGTGTCTCCCCTGCCAGGTAAGTATGAGCGACACCCTTTGAGGCCAGACGGCCGCATCTTCCTGTGACCGATCACATCGACGGCGCCCCCGGAGGCCGTCCGACTAACATTTCATTTACTGTGTGTGACCAGGTGGAAAGCGCACGAAGCCACGTCTGAGACCAAACATTCTTCGAGATCTACCCTGTTTTTATTCCGTTTCCAGCCCGGTTGAACCGTGTAGAGTGAAATATGTGAAACAATTTAAATCAAATGGATTTAAATTGCGCATTCAAATATATGGTTTCGTTATTACAAAGTAACTTTACGTGGAATAGAAACAAAAAAAAATGTACAGAGCAATCAAGAAACAACGAAAGCATAGCAATTTTAGAACGTGGATAAATAAAAACACAGGGCTCAATGACTTACCCGTTGTCGTTGTGAGTTAAACAAGTACAGCTATGCTTCCAGGTCTGTCGACGTTGCTGTGGTTTTTCGACAGCTGTAGTATGAAGGGTAGTGAAAAAAGTTTTCAGGTGTTTTTAACATTCCAATCGGTCTCGTTCGCTTTTGTTGCGCCTTCAGCTGTGTCGAGGATGTTTAATTCGTCCTCGTATCACCTCCGCAAACTTGTAAAGAAATTAAATAAATACATTACAAAAACATTTCTTTATCAGCGTGTTCATTTCCACGCAAGCTTTTCGTTAAACCAATAAAGCCAACGAAATCACAGCAATTTTAAAACACACGGATTAGAAAAAACACCGTCATTCACGCACAAAAGAAGCAAATTCTTTTTTTTATACTTGACTTATTTATCCCCGAGATGGGGAGCGCACCATTCATGGAAACACTGCAATACCATGTTGATGCATGGAGTGGAAGGAGCAAGCTCCGCTTCCATTTCCGAAGGTCAAAAATCCATTTAACATATAGTCCCCGGATAGGAGACGTATCAGACATTAAACTGATAAGAACAGATACTACACTTGATCTTAGCCAAAAGGCCGAGAAGCGATACCGGAATAGACGCAGCCAAAGGGGGAGCCGGCGAAGGCGCTGGCTTTTGGGGTGGAGGCTAGCGGGCATTTAACTCTATACGTTCTCATTGTATAACCCAGAGGTAGAACGTTGAGCTAGCAAATCAGAAGTTCATGTTTTAATGCAGGATCTGATCCACGCTCATGAGAGAGAGAGAGAGAGAGAGAGATAGAGAGAATTTAGAATTTTCAAAAAACCTTTATTACAAATTAAAACATTTTCATAACCTCAAATCAGAAAAAACAAAGAAAAAAATATATATAGTAACGGAAATAACAAAAAAATAAGCCAACATAGGAGCAAAGAACAAATCATCTTCAATAACCAGACACAGAGCTCCTCCATAATACCAAATCAATTCAAAAGAAAGAAGATCATTCATTGCTTTAAAGTATCTAAAACCAATAAGGATTCTAGATTTAACTTATTTTAAAAACTGCTAATGTATCATGGCTTCCGGGTCTGTCAACGTTGCTGTGGTTTTTCGACAGCTGTAATATGAAGGGTAGAGTGAAAAAAAATATTTAAGTGTTTTGAACATCCCAATTTGTTCGTTTACTTAGTATTTTCTTAATGTTTTCGAGTTAAAAAATAATTCTTAAATCGAGATACATTTACTTAATAAGCAAAGTGGCTTAGAATTTAAGTCTTGTTTACTGAAATAAATTCTAAAATGTAATAGGTTAAGGCTTAAAACAAGTAAAAATATCTGCCAGTGGGGTAAGAAAAATAAACCTAAATTGAGTTTATTATTGAATTAAGTTGAAACTAGAATTAAGTTTATTTTTCTTACCCCGCTGGCAGATATTTTTTATTTGTTTTAAATATAAACCTGTTGATTTTTATAATTTATTTCAATTATTTTACAAAGTATGCGATCTGATTTTTTTAATCGCGGTGTTTCTTTTATTCCTCGTTTCTTTTCCGTGCATTTGCTTTATTTATTTATTTTTGCTTGTTGCATTTAAATGCACATTTGATTTGTTGCCACATTATTATGTGTTAATGTATTTTTTAACATGTTTATCAACAAAAAGTGCGTTATTATAATTAATTATATAGCTGTGAAATATATACAAGAATTCCCAGCAAAAACAAAACGTTTTTATAACAATTTTCTATTACAATACATAATATCTTAAGCCACTTTGCTTACCAAGTAAATGTATCTCCATTTAAGCATTGTCAGATATTCACTAGAAAACAAGACAAAAACAGTAAGTAAGATATTAATTTACTTTTTTCTTTCAAACATAAATTTACAGACGGCTGGAAATTTTTAATAAAATAACTAGCCATACCTATTCGGGTCTGCTCCCGTTTGCTGTGATGACGGGGGACTTAGTCCAAAGCACATTTTGAGGAATACTTACACATTTTACTTCTTATTTCTTTGAAATTAATTATGCATACACTATGGATTAAAAATGTCCCGACTGCGAACCTGATAAAACCCAGGTAAAAAGCAAATACAAATAAACCATTTTGATTTAGCAAAAGTTTACAAATAAATGCACTCCTTGCACACAACAAGCACGTCTAGTTACCATTCATATTTTGCGTGATTTAAGTTTCGTCGCATACATTTTGGAAGGCACACGATAAAAACAAAATAAGGCTTTTAATGTATGCCGACCTCATTCTCCGTTGAGGGCTTATCAATCATAATAAACGCTGTTAACTCTTCTCATTGAATGGTCTAAATCCAATGCTGGTAAAGAAATCAAATGTGCATTTAAACGCAACAAGCAAGCCGTAAAGCAATGGATGCAGGCAAACAAACGAGGAATAGCACATACACCACGATTAGATCATCGGGTCGCATACTTTGGAATTAATAAGAAATAATTATTCAGTCTAAAGAAATAAGAAGTAAAATGTCTAAGTATTTCTCCAAATGTGCACACTCATTACAATAAACGGGAGCAGACACGAATAGTTATGTATGTCTCGTTATTTTATTTAAAATTGATAAGCTGTCTAACATATGATATATTTTGATAATACGAAATGCTAAAAAAATAATATAACACCAATCGACAATATCTGTTATTGTTATTTTTACAAGTAAATTCATGTGTAGGAGAAAACAAAGCAGCTGTCAGTCCATACTATATTGAGTGGCCATCGTAGTGGTGCAACCTGAACGATGTTTTCCCTACTTCCGGTCAAAGCCGCCATTTTGTGAAATAGGCATATAGGTGACGCTGGAGCACGCGGCCATTGTCTCTGTTCAACAAAACAAGTATATATATACACAAACGCATATTTTTCCTCAATCAATCACCGAATACAAGGTGCAATTCGATGCCAACTGACCCTTCTCTCTGGTTTCATGTTTGTAAGGAAAATTAAGGGGGAAATTACGATAGCATTTCAGCCAAACATTCATTCGTGCCACGCTGCTTTTCTTTGAACGAAAAAAAACCCTCTGCTCCCCCTACACAATTTCTTCTCCTGTTATTTTATGCTTAAAACAAGCAAATAAATCTGACTACAGGGTAAGAAAAAATTCGTGAACTTTTCCCATAAACACTTAATTCAAGAAAAATTGTCCCACCCCACTGGCCATTTTTTATCCACAATACACATTCGATGTCTGCAGGCACCATTGTCTTTGTTCAACGCAAACAATTCTGTTGCGTTTTTCTTTGAACGAAGTGCTCCGCCTAGATAATTTGACCCATATTCACATGGGTTTGTTTCTCGTTTTTTTTCTTTGAGAACAATCTATATAGCGCCTTCCACAATCGTTTTGGTGTTAGCTTTACGTAAAATAGAAACACAGAAAAGTACTGAGCGATGGAGAGACCACGAACGCGGAACGTATTATGGACCACGGACTGGCAAACAAACTGGCAACCACGCACTAAAGAAGCAAACTCTGATTTTAAACTCACCTTATTTGTCCCCGGAAAGCGCCAGAGTCGATGCACGGAGTGGACGGAACAAGCCTCGCTTCCATAGCCGAAGGTCAAAAATCCATTTAAACGTGTAGTCCCCGGTGTCCACTCGATCTTACCCAAAAAGCCGAGAAGCGATACCGCAATGGCATCCGGAGAAGGCGCTGGCTGTCGGGATGGAGGTTAGCGGGTCAGAGGTCCGGCACTGAAGGTCTGCGTTCATTATTCACCGTGTGCATTTCACTCTATATCCACTTTCTAATGTATAGCACTTGATAAGGATTAACAGTTTAAAAACAGAAATGCAAGACATCAGAAAATACATTTATTTTTTACTTTCATAACATGAGAGGTGTCATACAATAACAAATATGAGCTTTAAAATCACATTCCTAAGTTAAAAATATACATAAAAATAGATATATGGATCATTACACAAATCACTACTCAAAGGACCTATGTTAAATAACTGCTTCAATATTAATTAACAATAACATTTGGCCAAGGCAGTCCTTGTAAATAGACATATAAATAGACAAATAAAATCATGACATATGTGCCGTAGAGCCTGAGATAGAGAAAAATAATAAGGAATTCTGCTTTTACTACCATCTCAGAAATATTGCCAGAATTAGAGGTTTTGTCTCAAGACAGGACTTAGAGAAACTTGTTCATGCTTTCATCACCAGCAGGGCCGATTATTGCAATGGTCAATGGATTTAAAAAGTACTGTTTCTTGTTTAAAAACCACTTCATGGCTACAATACATGACAGATATGCTAATCGAATATGAAACCGATTACTCGGATCAATAGGATCAGGTCATTTAGAAAAAACAAGGGTTCACTCAAAACAAGGTGCCTCAGCATTCAGTTATTATCAGCTTTCAGAAGAGATCAGATGTGCTTCAACAGTAGACACTTTTAAATCTAGATTAAAAACACATCAGTTTAACTTTGCATTTACTGAATGATTTAAAACAGTACGAATAAAACAGTACAAAAGAATAAAACAGTATGAACCTTACCTGTTATAAAGGGAATGAAGCTTACGGTATGGTGCTTACCTGCAGAAATAAATAAAGTACAATAAGAACACACAGAACTTCAATTTTCAAAATTATTTTAACATTAAATGATGATTATTTTACTGGTTTACCTGTTTGTGATTACCACAGGATCCCGTCACCTGGCTGCGGTCTTCATTTGGTGAACGGTTCTTCACTCATAATTGACCTATACAAGAAATAGAGAAGAATAATAAGCAATTCTGCTTTTACATGTAGATGTGTGCCCCAAGAACACAGACACACCGGCTCCAAAAAGTTTAAACAGTACACATTTCTGTTATTTTAATGTGGCAAATGTGTCAGCTTTAAAAGAAGCATACATTACCTTTTAAAGAGGAAATACCTTTTGCATGAAATACCTTTACTCCCAGCATAAGCAAGCAATTTTCAAAATGCTTTTAAAAGTAAATAGTGATTATTTTACTTGTTTACCTGTTTGTGATTACCATGGAATCCTGTCACCATCATTTTTAAGCTTGTAAAGCAAATAATGAAATATTGACTTAGTAGGAAAAAATATTTTGGAAGTATCGTGATAAATGATGAAGAAAATATTTTGCAAAGTGATGGTTAGCACACGGTTGATGGTACCTATTAAATTCCATCATATTTTTTTATTCCTACTATGGAAGTCAATGGTGACTATCTGCTGTGGGTTTACCATCATTCCTCAAAATACCTTCTTTTGTGTTACTCAGAAAAAAACTAATCCTCGTGTTGTTGTAAGCCTGTATGCATGAGTAAATGATGACAGAATTATCATCATAAATTGAAATATCCCTTTAAACTGTATTTCCCCCCTTAAACCTAAACTTATTTTCCTACAGCAAGTCATTTAGGTAATCAAGAAAATACTTTACCCGTTGTCTTTGTGAGTTAAACAAATACAGCTACGCTTCCAGGTCTGTCGACGTTGCTGTGGTTTTTCGACAGCTGTAGTATGAAGGGTAGCGAATGAATGAATACATTGCAAAAAATCATTTCTTACTTGTTATTTCGAACTGTTTTAACTATACAAATATCTAGAAAGTCTTAAAATAAGATGCATTTTTTGATGAGCAAAATGCCCTAAGAAAATAAACCTAGCCTTTAGGGAGAAAAAACTCAGAATTTGGGCTTAAAACAAGCAAATAAATCTGCCAAAGGGGTAAGAAACAAATCTAGATATAAACACTTAATTCAAGAAAAATTGTCGTAGCCCATTGGCAGATTTGTTGGCTTGTTTAATGTACATGCATGTACAATATTTCAATTTGTCTTGTATTTATTAGCATTTTGTATTGCCCAACGCTGTCTAGGTTGTTTAACTGTTGTCATTTTCTTATAAAAGCCTTTATAATTTATTAGTTTGGATGATTGCCATTCCCGAGAACCTCTTATATTGGAAGTAAAAGAATCATCTAAGCATTATTTTGTGCTCTTAGACATGTAGCCGTTTGATTGTGGTTCTATTTAATGGCTAGTCTATTCGTTTGGAATGGTCAAACGGCTATTAGATTTTCACTGACAGCCCAAATTAAGCCTTGTTTTAGCCTAGACACATATTCGCTGTCTATTAAAAGTTATGTAGTCGTTGAATAGCCGCTTTTTTGATGACTAATGTATTCTTGGGCCGTGGTTAGACGTCTCTTGGATTTTACGTAAAACGACAAGCGAATCTATTTTTAACACAAAGGTCAGGGGAGAGCGCGAACGCAGTCCCCCACTATCAGAAATTTTGCAGTCGAGATTCCCACATTTGGGGAATTCGCAAAGGGTCAGCCCAACCGGAGTGCAATGGCTGAGCCTCGCCCTGGGTGAACCACCTTCATGATCATGTTGTCTCCCCTGCCAGGTAAGTATGAGCGACACCCTTTGAGGCCAGACGGCCGCATCTTCCTGTGACCGATCACATCGACGGCGCCCCCGGAGGCCGTCCGACTAACATTTCATTTACTGTGTGTGACCAGGTGGAAAGCGCACGAAGCCACGTCTGAGACCAAACATTCTTCGAGATCTACCCTGTTTTTATTCCGTTTCCAGCCCGGTTGAACCGTGTAGAGTGAAATATGTGAAACAATTTAAATCAAATGGATTTAAATTGCGCATTCAAATATATGGTTTCGTTATTACAAAGTAACTTTACGTGGAATAGAAACAAAGAAATGTACAGAGCAATCAAGAAACAACGAAAGCATAGCAATTTTAGAAATATTAGAATTTTAGAATTTTAGTTTTATAAATAAAAACACAGGGCTCAATGACTTACCCGTTGTCGTTGTGAGTTAAACAAGTACAGCTATGCTTCCAGGTCTGTCGACGTTGCTGTGGTGTTTCGACAGCTGTAGTATGAAGGGTAGTGAAAAAAGTTTTCAGGTGTTTTTAACATTCCAATCGGTCTCGTTCGCTTTTGTTGCGCCTTCAGCTGTGTCGAGGATGTTTAATTCGTCCTCGTATCACCTCCGCAAACTTGTAAAGAAAATAATTAAATACATTACAAAAACATTTCTTTATCAGCGTGTTCATTTCCACGCAAGCTTTTCGTTAAACCAATAAAGCCAACGAAACCACAGCAATTTTAAAACACACGGATTAGAAAAAACACCGTCACTCACGCACAAAAGAAGCAAATTCTTTTTTTATACTTGACTTATTTATCCCCGAGATGGGGAGCGCACCATTCATGGAAACACTGCAATACCATGTTGATGCATGGAGTGGAAGGAGCAAGCTCCGCTTCCATTTCCGAAGGTCAAAAATCCATTTAACATATAGTCCCCGGATAGGAGACGTATCAGACATTAAACTGATAAGAACAGATTTTTTCTTTTGACTGGTTTTTATTGATACATAATCACATATTTAAACAAGTGTACATGAAACAATAAATTAAGTAAAAATACTAATGTACAAATGCAGGTGAAAAGTCAAAAACTAGTCAAGAAAATCCAAACAACGAGGGTTAAAACACCACTAAAATCCTGAATCCCTAAAACACACCACATGTTAAAATACAAATGAAGCACCTAAAATGACCCATGTAAAAGCATGCAATCCTTAAAACCTTGTAGAACGAGAAAAAAAAGTTAAATATAGTTTATTGTTTCTTTTACATATATTAAAAGTGCTTCCAGTGTGTTTTAAAAGCCAGAATAAAACAATACAACAAAGCTGGTGAGTAATCCTCAATGACTAAAACATTTTAAATAATAAAAGTCTTAAAAACAATACTCTGTTGTGCTTGACTGGGGAGGTGAGCCTTCCCTATGGGCCCACTCTCACCCTTCAGTCCCAGGCAATCAAACCCGGTTTCAGGGGCCCAGAGGAGATCCGTACCCTCTGGCCCGCTGCTCCCGTAGCCGAAAGTGGTGAGGGTACATCTACGGGCGACCAAGGTCGGTGGCGGCCAGGACCCTCTCTGTGGCAACCCCGGCCCCCCCCATCCGAATGATTAGGCGCGGTGCCCCTGCAGCAAGTTCTCAACCGTCCTTATAGTGGCGTGGAGGGGCACCGTCACCCGTTTCCCCACCAGCAGGTTTCTGGAAGTCCAGATTGCAAGCTTTATAGCGTTCAGGGTGAGCCAGAGCGTCGTGAACTGTTCCGATGTTAATTCCTTTGTCCTCTGGCCCACCCCTAGGACGGCGAGATTATAGTCCATCTGGACCCCACCCACTGGCAGGCACGGGAAAACCAGGGGGTCGGTCGCGGTCCACTGGTCCTGTGCAGCGCCGCACTCCCAGAGGACGTGCCGCACGGTCTCTTCGTGGTTGCACCCGAGCCGTGGGCACTTTGCGTTGGCGGCCATGCCGCGGGAGTGCATAACCGCCCTGGTCGGTAGGATCTCATGGGCCACCATCCACATCAGGTCCTTTTGATGGTTCTGAAGGGCAGGGTGGGCTGCGTTCCTCCATACTGTTTTTGCCTCAATCTCCGTTAGGCCTGGTACTGGGCTCACCTTCTCCCGGTCCTGCACAACAGAGATAATCATTTTATGGTCCTTTAAAACATTCAAATTTTCACTTTCTAAGTCATGTTTCCTTAGAAATTTCTTAATAAAAGCATATTCTTTTGGCAAGTTAAAAGACACTGGGGTTCTAAGATCTACTGTTAAAATTTTTAAATAGCGTAAATACGACCCCATCCAGAATTTGACTATTGCTGTGGTCTTTTCACTGGATGGGGATGTGGCATACTTCAAATGTAAAGCAGTAAAATTACTCCCTAGGAAAAGACCAAGGTCTGGGAGTCCTTTGCCTCCATTTTCCTTTCGTTTTTTGACGGTTTCTCTCTTTATCCTCTCCCACCTGGACCCCCAGAGAAAATAAAAGACAGCACGTTCCACTGCTAAAATGAAAGACCTGGGGGGGCTAAAAACAGAACACAACAATAAAAACAGAGGTAAAATCACTGCTTTAAAAACCAAAATTTTTCCTTCCATTGTCAAAGTCCTTAGTCCCCACAAACCTAATCGCTGTCTTACTTTCCCCAAAGTATCTGTCCAATTTCCACGTCCACCACCCTCCCTGTCAAATTTTACGCCTAGAATTTTTATGTCAGTATTCCTCAGAGTCACGTCCAGTCCTCCCACATTTATGTCATCCCACTGTCCGAAGAGCTGGGCCTCAGACTTGTTTCTATTTAATTTAGAGCCTGAGGCCTGTCCATAAAAATCTGTTAGTTCCAAAGCTCTTCGGACAGATAAAAAGTCAGTCGTTAAAATAGTCACATCATCCATATATACAACACATTTTGTTATCAAACCTCCCGGTAGTCTAAGTCCTTCGATCCGTTGGTCCCTTCTCAAGAGCTGTGCCAGTGGCTCAATGCATGCCACGTACAAGAGCGGGGATAACGGGCACCCTTGACGGACGCCGCTGTGTATATTAACAGCCTTTGTTAAATGCCCATTTACTAGAATTTTGCTGGTTATGTCATTATACAGCAATGCCACCCATTCTAAGAACCTCCCTGGGAAACCCATTTTCTCCAGTACCTGCAATAGGTACTGGTGCGAGACACGATCGAAAGCTTTTTCGAAATCTAAATTTAACACTATAAGGCCAATGTTTCTGTCTCTCGCAAAACAGATGGCATCTCGGATCAATATTAGGCTGTCTGTGATCCTCTTCCCGGGCACAGCACACGCTTGATCCGGGTGGATCACGTCTTTTAAAAACATGGACATGCGTGTCGCTAAAAGCTTGCTAAAAAGTTTACAATCCAAATTTAAAAGGCTGATTGGTCTCCATGTTTTTAAGTCTGTTCTATCTCCTTTTTTATGTAAAAGCGAAACAATACCTAGTCTAAAACTGTCAGGTAGTCGGTCTAGTCTGTCAAAATCATTAAAAATCATTAAAAGTTCAGGTGCTAAAATGTCCCAAAATTTTGAATAAAATTCCACGGGAAGGCCGTCACTCCCCGGCGACTTACCTGTTTTAAAATCCTTCATACATTTTGTAAGCTCTATTAAAGTAAAATCTTGGGTTAAAATAGCACACTCATTTTCAATTTTATTTTCTAAAATTCCCAGAATATTTCCTATGGCTTCCTCGGTTACCTCTTTTTTATTGTATAAATCTGCATAAAATGATTCTACTTCTTTTAATATCTCTTCTGTGTTACTGGCTTCCTTCTCCCCATTTTTTAATTTGGTTATTACCGCTTTATTTGTTAAAATCCTCTTAAAAAAATATCTTGTGCACTTTTCGCCTTCTTCCAGATCTTTTTCCTTACTTCTTAAAATCAACCCTTTGTTTCTTTGTTTTTCTAACTCAGCCATTTCTTTTTTAACCTCCTTTAGCTCTTCATTAAAATCAAACCCTTCGTTTACCAACTTGAAATACCTTTGTAATCTTTTTTGCAGTCCCGACATGCGTCTCTTTTCTTTGTTCTTTTTTTCAATGCCTTTCTTTCTAAAAAACAGTCTCGTCCGGTGTTTTACCATTTCCCACCACTGTGCACGTGAGTCAAAGAAGTCCTGGAGGGTCTGCCATTCGTTGAATTGCTCCCTGTAATCACTAACTATCTCCTCCTCCTGCAACAGGGAGCAATTCATTTTCCAGATCCCTCCCCCTACTGTCAGTTTTGTATTGAAAGAAATGGTGCAAGACAGCATAGCGTGATCGGAAAAAAACATAGGTGTTAATATAGCATCAGTTGGCGGGCAATCACGTACAAAAATGTAGTCAATACGAGAGGCGTTGGTGCCATCACCACTGACCCAGGTGTAGCCCAGCTCTCTTGGATGCAAAGTCTTAAAACAGTCAGTCAATTTAAAATCCTTAACTAAACTTTGCAATAAAACTGACGTCTTGTCAAACTTAAAATCTTCCCCCGCCCTTTTCCTATCAGTCTTTGCTAAAACACAATTAAAATCTCCCCCCATCACTAATGGTATCCTCCCCAACATGTGGGACTGCAGTTCCTCTAAAAGCTCATACCTATCATTTTTACCTGTAAAACCATACAAATTAAAGACATTAAAATCTCTATCTAAAAAAGTCAGGTTTGCTAAAATAGCCCGTCCATTTCTTACCACCGTGCTCCCCTTCACCAGGATGTGAGGGTTATTTATTAAAATCGCGACTCCATCATTTTTGTTGAAGTTGGACCCGCTCCATATGGAGGGTCCCGGCGTCCAAATCTCCTCCCATCTCCTGTAACTAGATAAAAAAGGTAAAGCACACTCTTGTAGTAAAAAAATATCTGACTTTTGAGATTTTAAAAAGGATAAAATAGTGTTTGCTCGGACCGTGGAGCTCACACTCCTTACATTAATTGTTGAAATTGTGAGAGCCATGATTAATAAATTAGGTAAAAAAGGCATAAGCTTAAAAAGGAATTAAAACATCATGTAAAAAATGTGAGCCTTTAAAATTCATTACAAAAGTATTTTCTAAAACATGAGAACAATTTAAAACCAAGCTGTTAGCCTAAAAACTCAATTTCCTGTGAAACAGGTTCTTCCTTTATCCCTATGAGAGAGGGATCAGGAGGGTTAACCTGTTTCACCCCCGAGCTAATAGCTCTAGGGGTAGATGTTTTCAGCTCTATTGACAGAAAAGAAACTTCATTGGGAGAATCGGTTGGGAAAATCCTGTTCAGGTCCCCGGAAGAGGAGGAATCTGACACAAGTCCCATCCGATCACGTTTCCTCAATTCTTTTGAAAGGGGTGACTCAGCTACCCTTTTTTATTTGTCAATTGAGCACATGGCAAACTTAACAATAACTCACTTTCTCCATTCTCTTCGACACTTTTTTCATTTTCCTGGTCTTTACTTTCTAAACCGTCTTCCACTTCATTACCTTCCTCTCTCTGTACTGGCTGTGGCTCCTCCTCCCCCTCCACCTCTCCTTCAATCTCAGTTCTTGGCGGGAAGTTTGAATTTTGTGGCTCCGCCTCCTCGTTATCTCGACCGTTACTCTGAGCCGCCATTTTGTTAGCTTTTACTTTGTTGGCAAACGATTTAGGGCAATCTCTGTAAAGATGATTAAACTCTCCACAGAGGTTGCACTTCCTGCCATTGGGACAACTTTCAAAAGTATGCCCAATTTCTCTACATTTCCCACAGAAAGGCTTTTGGCAGGCTTCAATTAAATGTCCCATCTCACCACATCGTCGACATAGTTTAGGCATTCCTTGGTAATAAATGTAGCCTCTGTTTTCTCCAAGCACAATCACCGATGGTAGATGTCTCAGGCCCTGGAACCCCTGGGGGTCTTCCCATTGTTTTATAGGGACCCTCCAGGAACAGTTCCATATGCCATCCTCATCAAACATCTTCATGGCTTGTCCTCTCACAGAGCAATATCTCCCCAACCATGTGCATATGTCTTCTCCATTAACGGTTTCATTAAACATCCTGACAATTACCACTTTATTGGTGTTGTCAGTCAGTTTTTCCACTTTAAAAATGGAGAAGAGGGTCGTAACACTCTGAAACCTTGACCAAAAGTCATTTAACAACGCAGCAGTCTTAAAACTCACGTCAAACCCCTTATTAAAAGGTAGAGAAATTATACAATTTAAATCGTTCGGCGTGAACTTTAAGCTTTGTTGTATAAGTTTGCGGGAAAAATCTAATCTGGACATTTGGGGTAATGTGCCGTCTTTCTCAATAAAAGAAAAACGCACACTGTGGTGCCTCCGCACGCCGGCGCGAGCCGCCATGATGGAGGCACCAACAGCCTTTTAAAAATAGGAGAAAAACCACCAATAAATATTTAAAAGAACGATGCAATAAATAACTAAAAAAATAAAAGGACGATAAATGATAAAACAGCCGAATAAATAAGTAAAAGGCACTCTACCTGTGAACGCTGGTGTATTTTCTCCTTCCCGGCGAGCTGTAAAAGATACCTGAATAAAGGATAAAAACCACCACGTAAATCCAAAAGAAAACTGGAAAAACTGACGTTCACAAGTAAAGTCCGGATATAATCCCTGTCCGAAGAGACTAAAACCACTGACAGGTAATAGTCTGTATTCTAAACAGAGAAGTCGATCGCAGTCACGTCCTGTTGAACTTAGCCAAAAGGCCGAGAAGCGATACCGGAATAGACGCAGCCAAAGGGGGAGCCGGCGAAGGCGCTGGCTTTTGGGGTGGAGGCTAGCGGGCATTTAACTCTATACGTTCTCATTGTATAACCCAGAGGTAGAACGTTGAGCTAGCAAATCAGAAGTTCATGTTTTAATGCAGGATCTGATCCACGCTCATGAGAGAGAGAGAGAGAGAGAGAGAGAGAGAGATAGAGAGAATTTAGAATTTTCAAAAAACCTTTATTACAAATTAAAACATTTTCATAACCTCAAATCAGAAAAAACAAAGAAAAAAATATATATAGTAACGGAAATAACAAAAAAATAAGCCAACATAGGAGCAAAGAACAAATCATCTTCAATAACCAGACACAGAGCTCCTCCATAATACCAAATCAATTCAAAAGAAAGAAGATCATTCATTGCTTTAAAGTATCTAAAACCAATAAGGATTCTAGATTTAACTTATTTTAAAAACTGCTAATGTATCATGGCTTCCGGGTCTGTCAACGTTGCTGTGGTTTTTCGACAGCTGTAATATGAAGGGTAGAGTGAAAAAAAATATTTAAGTGTTTTGAACATCCCAATTTGTTCGTTTACTTAGTATTTTCTTAATGTTTTCGAGTTAAAAAATAATTCTTAAATCGAGATACATTTACTTAATAAGCAAAGTGGCTTAGAATTTAAGTCTTGTTTACTGAAATAAATTCTAAAATGTAATAGGTTAAGGCTTAAAACAAGTAAAAATATCTGCCAGTGGGGTAAGAAAAATAAACCTAAATTGAGTTTATTATTGAATTAAGTTGAAACTAGAATTAAGTTTATTTTTCTTACCCCGCTGGCAGATATTTTTTATTTGTTTTAAATATAAACCTGTTGATTTTTATAATTTATTTCAATTATTTTACAAAGTATGCGATCTGATTTTTTTAATCGCGGTGTTTCTTTTATTCCTCGTTTCTTTTCCGTGCATTTGCTTTATTTATTTATTTTTGCTTGTTGCATTTATATGCACATTTGATTTGTTGCCACATTATTATGTGTTAATGTATTTTTTAACATGTTTATCAACAAAAAGTGCGTTATTATAATTAATTATATAGCTGTGAAATATATACAAGAATTCCCAGCAAAAACAAAACGTTTTTATAACAATTTTCTATTACAATACATAATATCTTAAGCCACTTTGCTTACCAAGTAAATGTATCTCCATTTAAGCATTGTCAGATATTCACTAGAAAACAAGACAAAAACAGTAAGTAAGATATTAATTTACTTTTTTCTTTCAAACATAAATTTACAGACGGCTGGAAATTTTTAATAAAATAACTAGCCATACCTATTCGGGTCTGCTCCCGTTTGCTGTGATGACGGGGGACTTAGTCCAAAGCACATTTTGAGGAATACTTACACATTTTACTTCTTATTTCTTTGAAATTAATTATGCATACACTATGGATTAAAAATGTCCCGACTGCGAACCTGATAAAACCCAGGTAAAAAGCAAATACAAATAAACCATTTTGATTTAGCAAAAGTTTACAAATAAATGCACTCCTTGCACACAACAAGCACGTCTAGTTACCATTCATATTTTGCGTGATTTAAGTTTCGTCGCATACATTTTGGAAGGCACACGATAAAAACAAAATAAGGCTTTTAATGTATGCCGACCTCATTCTCCGTTGAGGGCTTATCAATCATAATAAACGCTGTTAACTCTTCTCATTGAATGGTTGCAGGCAAACAAACGAGGAATAGCACATACAACACCACGATTAGATCATCGGGTCGCATACTTTGGAATTAATAAGAAATAATTATTCAGTCTAAAGAAATAAGAAGTAAAATGTCTAAGTATTTCTCCAAATGTGCACACTCATTACAATAAACGGGAGCAGACACGAATAGTTATGTATGTCTCGTTATTTTATTTAAAATTGATAAGCTGTCTAACATATGATATATTTTGATAATACGAAATGCTAAAAAAATAATATAACACCAATCGACAATATCTGTTATTGTTATTTTTACAAGTAAATTCATGTGTAGGAGAAAACAAAGCAGCTGTCAGTCCATACTATATTGAGTGGCCATCGTAGTGGTGCAACCTGAACGATGTTTTCCCTACTTCCGGTCAAAGCCGCCATTTTGTGAAATAGGCATATAGGTGACGCTGGAGCACGCGGCCATTGTCTCTGTTCAACAAAACAAGTATATATATACACATACGCATATTTTTCCTCAATCAATCACCGAATACAAGGTGCAATTCGATGCCAACTGACCCTTCTCTCTGGTTTCATGTTTGTAAGGAAAATTAAGGGGGAAATTACGATAGCATTTCAGCCAAACATTCATTCGTGCCACGCTGCTTTTCTTTGAACGAAAAAAAACCCTCTGCTCCCCCTACACAATTTCTTCTCCTGTTATTTTATGCTTAAAACAAGCAAATAAATCTGACTACAGGGTAAGAAAAAATTCGTGAACTTTTCCCATAAACACTTAATTCAAGAAAAATTGTCCCACCCCACTGGCCATTTTTTATCCACAATACACATTCGATGTCTGCAGGCACCATTGTCTTTGTTCAACGCAAACAATTCTGTTGCGTTTTTCTTTGAACGAAGTGCTCCGCCTAGATAATTTGACCCATATTCACATGGGTTTGTTTCTCGTTTTTTTTCTTTGAGAACAATCTATATAGCGCCTTCCACAATCGTTTTGGTGTTAGCTTTACGTAAAATAGAAACACAGAAAAGTACTGAGCGATGGAGAGACCACGAACGCGGAACGTATTATGGACCACGGACTGGCAAACAAACTGGCAACCACGCACTAAAGAAGCAAACTCTGATTTTAAACTCACCTTATTTGTCCCCGGAAAGCGCCAGAGTCGATGCACGGAGTGGACGGAACAAGCCTCGCTTCCATAGCCGAAGGTCAAAAATCCATTTAAACGTGTAGTCCCCGGTGTCCAATCGATCTTACCCAAAAAGCCGAGAAGCGATACCGCAATGGCATCCGGAGAAGGCGCTGGCTGTCGGGATGGAGGTTAGCGGGTCAGAGGTCCGGCACTGAAGGTCTGCGTTCATTATTCACCGTGTGCATTTCACTCTATATCCACTTTCTAATGTATAGCACTTTATAAGGATTAACAGTTTAAAAACAGAAATGCAAGACATCAGAAAATACATTTATTTTTTACTTTCATAACATGAGAGGTGTCATACAATAACAAATATGAGCTTTAAAATCACATTCCTAAGTTAAAAATATACATAAAAATAGATATATGGATCATTACACAAATCACTACTCAAAGGACCTATGTTAAATAACTGCTTCAATATTAATTAACAATAACATTTGGCCAAGGCAGTCCTTGTAAATAGACATATAAATAGACAAATAAAATCATGACATATATGCCGTAGAGCCTGAGATAGAGAAAAATAATAAGGAATTCTGCTTTTACTACCATCTCAGAAATATTGCCAGAATTAGAGGTTTTGTCTCAAGACAGGACTTAGAGAAACTTGTTCATGCTTTCATCACCAGCAGGGCCGATTATTGCAATGGTCAATGGATTTAAAAAGTACTGTTTCTTGTTTAAAAACCACTTCATGGCTACAATACATGACAGATATGCTAATCGAATATGAAACCGATTACTCGGATCAATAGGATCAGGTCATTTAGAAAAAACAAGGGTTCACTCAAAACAAGGTGCCTCAGCATTCAGTTATTATCAGCTTTCAGAAGAGATCAGATGTGCTTCAACAGTAGACACTTTTAAATCTAGATTAAAAACACATCAGTTTAACTTTGCATTTACTGAATGATTTAAAACAGTACGAATAAAACAGTACAAAAGAATAAAACAGTATGAACCTTACCTGTTATAAAGGGAATGAAGCTTACGGTATGGTGCTTACCTGCAGAAATAAATAAAGTACAATAAGAACACACAGAACTTCAATTTTCAAAATTATTTTAACATTAAATGATGATTATTTTACTGGTTTACCTGTTTGTGATTACCACAGGATCCCGTCACCTGGCTGCGGTCTTCATTTGGTGAACGGTTCTTCACTCATAATTGACCTATACAAGAAATAGAGAAGAATAATAAGCAATTCTGCTTTTACATGTAGATGTGTGCCCCAAGAACACAGACACACCGGCTCCAAAAAGTTTAAACAGTACACATTTCTGTTATTTTAATGTGGCAAATGTGTCAGCTTTAAAAGAAGCATACATTACCTTTTAAAGAGAAAATACCTTTTGCATGAAATACCTTTACTCCCAGCATAAGCAAGCAATTTTCAAAATGCTTTTAAAAGTAAATAGTGATTATTTTACTTGTTTACCTGTTTGTGATTACCATGGAATCCTGTCACCATCATTTTTAAGCTTGTAAAGCAAATAATGAAATATTGACTTAGTAGGAAAAAATATTTTGGAAGTATCGTGATAAATGATGAAGAAAATATTTTGCAAAGTGATGGTTAGCACACGGTTGATGGTACCTATTAAATTCCATCATATTTTTTTATTCCTACTATGGAAGTCAATGGTGACTATCTGCTGTGGGTTTACCATCATTCCTCAAAATACCTTCTTTTGTGTTACTCAGAAAAAAACTAATCCTTGTGTTGTTGTAAGCCTGTATGCATGAGTAAATGATGACAGAATTATCATCATAAATTGAAATATCCCTTTAAACTGTATTTCCCCCCCTTAAACCTAAACTTATTTTCTTACAGCAAGTCATTTAGGTAATCAAGAAAATACTTTACCCGTTGTCTTTGTGAGTTAAACAAATACAGCTACGCTTCCAGGTCTGTCGACGTTGCTGTGGTTTTTCGACAGCTGTAGTATGAAGGGTAGCGAATGAATGAATACATTGCAAAAAATCATTTCTTACTTGTTATTTCGAACTGTTTTAACTATACAAATATCTAGAAAGTCTTAAAATAAGATGCATTTTTTGATGAGCAAAATGCCCTAAGAAAATAAACCTAGCCTTTAGGGAGAAAAAACTCAGAATTTGGGCTTAAAACAAGCAAATAAATCTGCCAAAGGGGTAAGAAACAAATCTAGATATAAACACTTAATTCAAGAAAAATTGTCGTAGCCCATTGGCAGATTTGTTGGCTTGTTTAATGTACATGCATGTACAATATTTCAATTTGTCTTGTATTTATTAGCATTTTGTATTGCCCAACGCTGTCTAGGTTGTTTAACTGTTGTCATTTTCTTATAAAAGCCTTTATAATTTATTAGTTTGGATGATTGCCATTCCCGAGAACCTCTTATATTGGAAGTAAAAGAATCATCTAAGCATTATTTTGTGCTCTTAGACATGTAGCCGTTTGATTGTGGTTCTATTTAATGGCTAGTCTATTCGTTTGGAATGGTCAAACGGCTATTAGATTTTCACTGACAGCCCAAATTAAGCCTTGTTTTAGCCTAGACACATATTCGCTGTCTATTAAAAGTTATGTAGTCGTTGAATAGCCGCTTTTTTGATGACTAATGTATTCTTGGGCCGTGGTTAGACGTCTCTTGGATTTTACGTAAAACGACAAGCGAATCTATTTTTAACACAAAGGTCAGGGGAGAGCGCGAACGCAGTCCCCCACTATCAGAAATTTTGCAGTCGAGATTCCCACATTTGGGGAATTCGCAAAGGGTCAGCCCAACCGGAGTGCAATGGCTGAGCCTCGCCCTGGGTGAACCACCTTCATGATCATGTTGTCTCCCCTGCCAGGTAAGTATGAGCGACACCCTTTGAGGCCAGACGGCCGCATCTTCCTGTGACCGATCACATCGACGGCGCCCCCGGAGGCCGTCCGACTAACATTTCATTTACTGTGTGTGACCAGGTGGAAAGCGCACGAAGCCACGTCTGAGACCAAACATTCTTCGAGATCTACCCTGTTTTTATTCCGTTTCCAGCCCGGTTGAACCGTGTAGAGTGAAATATGTGAAACAATTTAAATCAAATGGATTTAAATTGCGCATTCAAATATATGGTTTCGTTATTACAAAGTAACTTTACGTGGAATAGAAACAAAGAAATGTACAGAGCAATCAAGAAACAACGAAAGCATAGCAATTTTAGAAATATTAGAATTTTAGAATTTTAGTTTTATAAATAAAAACACAGGGCTCAATGACTTACCCGTTGTCGTTGTGAGTTAAACAAGTACAGCTATGCTTCCAGGTCTGTCGACGTTGCTGTGGTGTTTCGACAGCTGTAGTATGAAGGGTAGTGAAAAAAGTTTTCAGGTGTTTTTAACATTCCAATCGGTCTCGTTCGCTTTTGTTGCGCCTTCAGCTGTGTCGAGGATGTTTAATTCGTCCTCGTATCACCTCCGCAAACTTGTAAAGAAAATAATTAAATACATTACAAAAACATTTCTTTATCAGCGTGTTCATTTCCACGCAAGCTTTTCGTTAAACCAATAAAGCCAACGAAACCACAGCAATTTTAAAACACACGGATTAGAAAAAACACCGTCACTCACGCACAAAAGAAGCAAATTCTTTTTTTATACTTGACTTATTTATCCCCGAGATGGGGAGCGCACCATTCATGGAAACACTGCAATACCATGTTGATGCATGGAGTGGAAGGAGCAAGCTCCGCTTCCATTTCCGAAGGTCAAAAATCCATTTAACATATAGTCCCCGGACTACACTTGATCTTAGCCAAAAGGCCGAGAAGCGATACCGGAATAGACGCAGCCAAAGGGGGAGCCGGCGAAGGCGCTGGCTTTTGGGGTGGAGGCTAGCGGGCATTTAACTCTATACGTTCTCATTGTATAACCCAGAGGTAGAACGTTGAGCTAGCAAATCAGAAGTTCATGTTTTAATGCAGGATATGATCCACGCTCATGAGAGAGAGAGAGAGAGAGAGAGAGAGAGATAGAGAGAATTTAGAATTTTCAAAAAACCTTTATTACAAATTAAAACATTTTCATAACCTCAAATCAGAAAAAACAAAGAAAAAAATATATATAGTAACGGAAATAACAAAAAAATAAGCCAACATAGGAGCAAAGAACAAATCATCTTCAATAACCAGACACAGAGCTCCTCCATAATACCAAATCAATTCAAAAGAAAGAAGATCATTCATTGCTTTAAAGTATCTAAAACCAATAAGGATTCTAGATTTAACTTATTTTAAAAACTGCTAATGTATCATGGCTTCCGGGTCTGTCAACGTTGCTGTGTTTTTTCGACAGCTGTAATATGAAGGGTAGAGTGAAAAAAAATATTTAAGTGTTTTGAACATCCCAATTTGTTCGTTTACTTAGTATTTTCTTAATGTTTTCGAGTTAAAAAATAATTCTTAAATCGAGATACATTTACTTAATAAGCAAAGTGGCTTAGAATTTAAGTCTTGTTTACTGAAATAAATTCTAAAATGTAATAGGTTAAGGCTTAAAACAAGTAAAAATATCTGCCAGTGGGGTAAGAAAAATAAACCTAAATTGAGTTTATTATTGAATTAAGTTGAAACTAGAATTAAGTTTATTTTTCTTACCCCGCTGGCAGATATTTTTTATTTGTTTTAAATATAAACCTGTTGATTTTTATAATTTATTTCAATTATTACAAAGTATGCGATCTGATTTTTTTAATCGCGGTGTTTCTTTTATTCCTCGTTTCTTTTCCGTGCATTTGCTTTATTTATTTATTTTTGCTTGTTGCATTTAAATGCACATTTGATTTGTTGCCACATTATTATGTGTTAATGTATTTTTTAACATGTTTATCAACAAAAAGTGCGTTATTATAATTAATTATATAGCTGTGAAATATATACAAGAATTCCCAGCAAAAACAAAACGTTTTTATAACAATTTTCTATTACAATACATAATATCTTAAGCCACTTTGCTTACCAAGTAAATGTATCTCTATTTAAGCATTGTCAGATATTCACTAGAAAACAAGACAAAAACAGTAAGTAAGATATTAATTTACTTTTTTCTTTCAAACATAAATTTACAGACGGCTGGAAATTTTTAATAAAATAACTAGCCATACCTATTCGGGTCTGCTCCCGTTTGCTGTGATGACGGGGGACTTAGTCCAAAGCACATTTTGAGGAATACTTACACATTTTACTTCTTATTTCTTTGAAATTAATTATGCATACACTATGGATTAAAAATGTCCCGACTGCGAACCTGATAAAACCCAGGTAAAAAGCAAATACAAATAAACCATTTTGATTTAGCAAAAGTTTACAAATAAATGCACTCCTTGCACACAACAAGCACGTCTAGTTACCATTCATATTTTGCGTGATTTAAGTTTCGTCGCATACATTTTGGAAGGCACACGATAAAAACAAAATAAGGCTTTTAATGTATGCCGACCTCATTCTCCGTTGAGGGCTTATCAATCATAATAAACGCTGTTAACTCTTCTCATTGAATGGTCTAAATCCAATGCTGGTAAAGAAATCAAATGTGCATTTAAACGCAACAAGCAAGCCGTAAAGCAATGGATGCAGGCAAACAAACGAGGAATAGCACATACAACACCACGATTAGATCATCGGGTCGCATACTTTGGAATTAATAAGAAATAATTATTCAGTCTAAAGAAATAAGAAGTAAAATGTCTAAGTATTTCTCCAAATGTGCACACTCATTACAATAAACGGGAGCAGACACGAATAGTTATGTATGTCTCGTTATTTTATTTAAAATTGATAAGCTGTCTAACATATGATATATTTTGATAATACGAAATGCTAAAAAAATAATATAACACCAATCGACAATATCTGTTATTGTTATTTTTACAAGTAAATTCATGTGTAGGAGAAAACAAAGCAGCTGTCAGTCCATACTATATTGAGTGGCCATCGTAGTGGTGCAACCTGAACGATGTTTTCCCTACTTCCGGTCAAAGCCGCCATTTTGTGAAATAGGCATATAGGTGACGCTGGAGCACGCGGCCATTGTCTCTGTTCAACAAAACAAGTGTATATATACACATACGCATATTTTTCCTCAATCAATCACCGAATACAAGGTGCAATTCGATGCCAACTGACCCTTCTCTCTGGTTTCATGTTTGTAAGGAAAATTAAGGGGGAAATTACGATAGCATTTCAGCCAAACATTCATTCGTGCCACGCTGCTTTTCTTTGAACGAAAAAAAACCCTCTGCTCCCCCTACACAATTTCTTCTCCTGTTATTTTATGCTTAAAACAAGCAAATAAATCTGACTACAGGGTAAGAAAAAATTTGTGAACTTTTCCCATAAACACTTAATTCAAGAAAAATTGTCCCACCCCACTGGCCATTTTTTATCCACAATACACATTCGATGGCTGCAGGCACCATTGTCTTTGTTCAACGCAAACAATTCTGTTGCGTTTTTCTTTGAACGAAGTGCTCCGCCTAGATAATTTGACCCATATTCACATGGGTTTGTTTCTCGTTTTTTTTCTTTGAGAACAATCTATATAGCGCCTTCCACAATCGTTTTGGTGTTAGCTTTACGTAAAATAGAAACACAGAAAAGTACTGAGCGATGGAGAGACCACGAACGCGGAACGTATTATGGACCACGGACTGGCAAACAAACTGGCAACCACGCACTAAAGAAGCAAACTCTGATTTTAAACTCACCTTATTTGTCCCCGGAAAGCGCCAGAGTCGATGCACGGAGTGGACGGAACAAGCCTCGCTTCCATAGCCGAAGGTCAAAAATCCATTTAAACGTGTAGTCCCCGGTGTCCACTCGATCTTACCCAAAAAGCCGAGAAGCGATACCGCAATGGCATCCGGAGAAGGCGCTGGCTGTCGGGATGGAGGTTAGCGGGTCAGAGGTCCGGCACTGAAGGTCTGCGTTCATTATTCACCGTGTGCATTTCACTCTATATCCACTTTCTAATGTATAGCACTTGATAAGGATTAACAGTTTAAAAACAGAAATGCAAGACATCAGAAAATACATTTATTTTTTACTTTCATAACATGAGAGGTGTCATACAATAACAAATATGAGCTTTAAAATCACATTCCTAAGTTAAAAATATACATAAAAATAGATATATGGATCATTACACAAATCACTACTCAAAGGACCTATGTTAAATAACTGCTTCAATATTAATTAACAATAACATTTGGCCAAGGCAGTCCTTGTAAATAGACATATAAATAGACAAATAAAATCATGACATATATGCCGTAGAGCCTGAGATAGAGAAAAATAATAAGGAATTCTGCTTTTACTACCATCTCAGAAATATTGCCAGAATTAGAGGTTTTGTCTCAAGACAGGACTTAGAGAAACTTGTTCATGCTTTCATCACCAGCAGGGCCGATTATTGCAATGGTCAATGGATTTAAAAAGTACTGTTTCTTGTTTAAAAACCACTTCATGGCTACAATACATGACAGATATGCTAATCGAATATGAAACCGATTACTCGGATCAATAGGATCAGGTCATTTAGAAAAAACAAGGGTTCACTCAAAACAAGGTGCCTCAGCATTCAGTTATTATCAGCTTTCAGAAGAGATCAGATGTGCTTCAACAGTAGACACTTTTAAATCTAGATTAAAAACACATCAGTTTAACTTTGCATTTACTGAATGATTTAAAACAGTACGAATAAAACAGTACAAAAGAATAAAACAGTATGAACCTTACCTGTTATAAAGGGAATGAAGCTTACGGTATGGTGCTTACCTGCAGAAATAAATAAAGTACAATAAGAACACACAGAACTTCAATTTTCAAAATTATTTTAACATTAAATGATGATTATTTTACTGGTTTACCTGTTTGTGATTACCACAGGATCCCGTCACCTGGCTGCGGTCTTCATTTGGTGAACGGTTCTTCACTCATAATTGACCTATACAAGAAATAGAGAAGAATAATAAGCAATTCTGCTTTTACATGTAGATGTGTGCCCCAAGAACACAGACACACCGGCTCCAAAAAGTTTAAACAGTACACATTTCTGTTATTTTAATGTGGCAAATGTGTCAGCTTTAAAAGAAGCATACATTACCTTTTAAAGAGGAAATACCTTTTGCATGAAATACCTTTACTCCCAGCATAAGCAAGCAATTTTCAAAATGCTTTTAAAAGTAAATAGTGATTATTTTACTTGTTTACCTGTTTGTGATTACCATGGAATCCTGTCACCATCATTTTTAAGCTTGTAAAGCAAATAATGAAATATTGACTTAGTAGGAAAAAATATTTTGGAAGTATCGTGATAAATGATGAAGAAAATATTTTGCAAAGTGATGGTTAGCACACGGTTGATGGTACCTATTAAATTCCATCATATTTTTTTATTCCTACTATGGAAGTCAATGGTGACTATCTGCTGTGGGTTTACCATCATTCCTCAAAATACCTTCTTTTGTGTTACTCAGAAAAAAACGAATCCTCGTGTTGTTGTAAGCCTGTATGCATGAGTAAATGATGACAGAATTATCATCATAAATTGAAATATCCCTTTAAACTGTATTTCCCCCCCTTAAACCTAAACTTATTTTCTTACAGCAAGTCATTTAGGTAATCAAGAAAATACTTTACCCGTTGTCTTTGTGAGTTAAACAAATACAGCTACGCTTCCAGGTCTGTCGACGTTGCTGTGGTTTTTCGACAGCTGTAGTATGAAGGGTAGCGAATGAATGAATACATTGCAAAAAATCATTTCTTACTTGTTATTTCGAACTGTTTTAACTATACAAATATCTAGAAAGTCTTAAAATAAGATGCATTTTTTGATGAGCAAAATGCCCTAAGAAAATAAACCTAGCCTTTAGGGAGAAAAAACTCAAAATTTAAGCGAATTTGGGCTTAAAACAAGCAAATAAATCTGCCAAAGGGGTAAGAAACAAATCTAGATATAAACACTTAATTCAAGAAAAATTGTCGTAGCCCATTGGCAGATTTGTTGGCTTGTTTAATGTACATGCATGTACAATATTTCAATTTGTCTTGTATTTATTAGCATTTTGTATTGCCCAACGCTGTCTAGGTTGTTTAACTGTTGTCATTTTCTTATAAAAGCCTTTATAATTTATTAGTTTGGATGATTGCCATTCCCGAGAACCTCTTATATTGGAAGTAAAAGAATCATCTAAGCATTATTTTGTGCTCTTAGACATGTAGCCGTTTGATTGCAAGTAGAGGTAGCTGCAGGCTGGAGCAATGGGCGTGGCAAGAGGTCGGAAAGAAATGGGGCGTGCCACGAGGAATGGGGCGTGCCGTAAGGTCTTTTCAATTGGACGCGAAAAGCTTCCTGATCCGCATAAAAGCGAGCCATAAACTTAATCACTATATATTATGTTGCTTGTTGATGTATTAATATAAACAATTTTATCGTAACACATAGAGCAACACTCACACGCTGTTTGCTGATTCACTCACTTCTTTTACTGCTTTATTCAGTACAGAACTCACTCTAATATAGAACACTGTTGCCCCCTAATGGCAACTCTTCATATAGCACAACATTTAGCTGCATATATAACACTATACAAAATACATTTCTTTCACTGTTAAAATAACAATAATGATATTGAGAATTCATTCAAAAGTACGTTACCTTCGACACCTTCTGTATGGCGCGGGTTACATGACGTCATCACCACCGCAACATTTTCAGGATCAATCATTAAAAACATTCGTAATGTTTGTGATAAATGCACTTTTTGTAAAACATCACTTAAAGATATTAAACATTTATTTTTGTATTGCCCTTTTTCTATTTCACTTTGGACTTACTTCAAAATAGATATTCCCTTAAATAGAAATTCCCAGTATTAGAATTTAGAACCTCGTGACATTTTACTTTGTTTCCAAAGCCCATATTTTTCTGGAAAAAAATTATATAATTAAATTATTTTGTCGACTTTTTATATGCATAATACACAAATAAAAGAAACCCTCCTATATTACCTTTTATAAGACCTCGCAGTATACTTTGAAACCCGTTCAACCATGAGATCACAAAACAAAAAGTTTTTGAAAATATCTATAACTACTTTGATGCATAAACTTTTATTTTTGTATTCATTTGTATTTTTCATTTTATACTTGTTATTCTCCGATTTACACATTTAGAGCTGTATTTACAATGCTTTATTCATCGTTTTTATTGCACTATACTTGAAATGTCTGTATTTGAACTAAATAATAAAATAAAAAATCATTAAAAAACAAATTATTATTTTAAAGATAAAAATTTCTCTAAAAGTAATGTTATTTTTATAAAAATGGTACAGCAAATGTTTTGGCTGTATAAAGGCATATAATATATATATCACCATATAATTATTAAATGAAGTAAAAGTAAAAACGGTTTAATAAACTTCTTTTTAGTGACATTAATCAATTAAGCAAAACAAACACCATTTTATCCAAAAAACATTTATTCAGTCATTTTTACAATAATTTTTTTGAAACGTCAATTGAAGTTGTCATCAAAAGCTTGTGTTCTTGTATTCAAAACTCATTCCTTCGAACAGAAGACATCAAACTCTCTATCTAAATAGAACGCACAATGACCCCCTTCATGGAGAACCGCGCGAAGTCTGTGGCTTTGCAAATGGCTTTGTATCTTGCGATATTCACGATAGGTCTAACAACATTGAGAGCACAGAACGGACATCGACATAAATCGCCGACTCGGATGTCTTCGATGCAAATGCTGTCATTAATTTTTCTCACTGTAACATGTATCTGTCAACAACAATTAAATAATTCCCGAAGCTGAAAAGACGTCAAGCAAAGAGACCATCAAATTATATCGCAGATGTATTATATCCATCTTCTTCTTTCCATCAAAAGAAAATTACGATTTCTTTTTTGCTAAAGGAAATGACGTATAACTATGGTTACGGCTGATTGGCCAACGCAGTTGCCAGGAGGAAGCTCATTTGACCAATGAGAAACCTCTTGCCACGCCCCATACCTCCTGCCACGCCCCTACCTCTTGCCACGCCCATTGCTCCAGGCTGCAGCTACCCCTGTCTCTTTGATTGTGGTTCTATTTAATGGCTAGTCTATTCGTTTGGAATGGTCAAACGGCTATTAGATTTTCACTGACAGCCCAAATTAAGCCTTGTTTTAGCCTAGACACATATTCGCTGTCTATTAAAAGTTATGTAGTCGTTGAATAGCCGCTTTTTTGATGACTAATGTATTCTTGGGCCGTGGTTAGACGTCTCTTGGATTTTACGTAAAACGACAAGCGAATCTATTTTTAACACAAAGGTCAGGGGAGAGCGCGAACGCAGTCCCCACTATCAGAAATTTTGCAGTCGAGATTCCCACATTTGGGGAATTCGCAAAGGGTCAGCCCAACCGGAGTGCAATGGCTGAGCCTCGCCCTGGGTGAACCACCTTCATGATCATGGTGTCTCCCCTGCCAGGTAAGTATGAGCGACACCCTTTGAGGCCAGACGGCCGCATCTTCCTGTGACCGATCACATCGACGGCGCCCCCGGAGGCCGTCCGACTAACATTTCATTTACTGTGTGTGACCAGGTGGAAAGCGCACGAAGCCACGTCTGAGACCAAACATTCTTCGAGATCTACCCTGTTTTTATTCCGTTTCCAGCCCGGTTGAACCGTGTAGAGTGAAATATGTGAAACAATTTAAATCAAATGGATTTAAATTGCGCATTCAAATATATGGTTTCGTTATTACAAAGTAACTTTACGTGGAATAGAAACAAAGAAATGTACAGAGCAATCAAGAAACAACGAAAGCATAGCAATTTTAGAACGTGGATAAATAAAAACACAGGGCTCAATGACTTACCCGTTGTCGTTGTGAGTTAAACAAGTACAGCTATGCTTCCAGGTCTGTCGACGTTGCTGTGGTGTTTCGACAGCTGTAGTATGAAGGGTAGTGAAAAAAGTTTTCAGGTGTTTTTAACATTCCAATCGGTCTCGTTCGCTTTTGTTGCGCCTTCAGCTGTGTCGAGGATGTTTAATTCGTCCTCGTATCACCTCCGCAAACTTGTAAAGAAAATAATTAAATACATTACAAAAACATTTCTTTATCAGCGTGTTCATTTCCACGCAAGCTTTTCGTTAAACCAATAAAGCCAACGAAACCACAGCAATTTTAAAACACACGGATTAGAAAAAACACCGTCATTCACGCACAAAAGAAGCAAATTCTTTTTTTTATACTTGACTTATTTATCCCCGAGATGGGGAGCGCACCATTCATGGAAACACTGCAATACCATGTTGATGCATGGAGTGGAAGGAGCAAGCTCCGCTTCCATTTCCGAAGGTCAAAAATCCATTTAACATATAGTCCCCGGATAGGAGACGTATCAGACATTAAACTGATAAGAACAGATACTACACTTGATCTTAGCCAAAAGGCCGAGAAGCGATACCGGAATAGACGCAGCCAAAGGGGGAGCCGGCGAAGGCGCTGGCTTTTGGGGTGGAGGCTAGCGGGCATTTAACTCTATACGTTCTCATTGTATAACCCAGAGGTAGAACGTTGAGCTAGCAAATCAGAAGTTCATGTTTTAATGCAGGATCTGATCCACGCTCATGAGAGAGAGAGAGAGAGAGAGAGAGAGATAGAGAGAATTTAGAATTTTCAAAAAACCTTTATTACAAATTAAAACATTTTCATAACCTCAAATCAGAAAAAACAAAGAAAAAAATATATATAGTAACGGAAATAACAAAAAAATAAGCCAACATAGGAGCAAAGAACAAATCATCTTCAATAACCAGACACAGAGCTCCTCCATAATACCAAATCAATTCAAAAGAAAGAAGATCATTCATTGCTTTAAAGTATCTAAAACCAATAAGGATTCTAGATTTAACTTATTTTAAAAACTGCTAATGTATCATGGCTTCCGGGTCTGTCAACGTTGCTGTGGTTTTTCGACAGCTGTAATATGAAGGGTAGAGTGAAAAAAAATATTTAAGTGTTTTGAACATCCCAATTTGTTCGTTTACTTAGTATTTTCTTAATGTTTTCGAGTTAAAAAATAATTCTTAAATCGAGATACATTTACTTAATAAGCAAAGTGGCTTAGAATTTAAGTCTTGTTTACTGAAATAAATTCTAAAATGTAATAGGTTAAGGCTTAAAACAAGTAAAAATATCTGCCAGTGGGGTAAGAAAAATAAACCTAAATTGAGTTTATTATTGAATTAAGTTGAAACTAGAATTAAGTTTATTTTTCTTACCCCGCTGGCAGATATTTTTTATTTGTTTTAAATATAAACCTGTTGATTTTTATAATTTATTTCAATTATTACAAAGTATGCGATCTGATTTTTTTAATCGCGGTGTTTCTTTTATTCCTCGTTTCTTTTCCGTGCATTTGCTTTATTTATTTATTTTTGCTTGTTGCATTTAAATGCACATTTGATTTGTTGCCACATTATTATGTGTTAATGTATTTTTTAACATGTTTATCAACAAAAAGTGCGTTATTATAATTAATTATATAGCTGTGAAATATATACAAGAATTCCCAGCAAAAACAAAACGTTTTTATAACAATTTTCTATTACAATACATAATATCTTAAGCCACTTTGCTTACCAAGTAAATGTATCTCCATTTAAGAATTGTCAGATATTCACTAGAAAACAAGACAAAAACAGTAAGTAAGATATTAATTTACTTTTTTCTTTCAAACATAAATTTACAGACGGCTGGAAATTTTTAATAAAATAACTAGACATACCTATTCGGGTCTGCTCCCGTTTGCTGTGATGACGGGGGACTTAGTCCAAAGCACATTTTGAGGAATACTTACACATTTTACTTCTTATTTCTTTGAAATTAATTATGCATACACTATGGATTAAAAATGTCCCGACTGCGAACCTGATAAAACCCAGGTAAAAAGCAAATACAAATAAACCATTTTGATTTAGCAAAAGTTTACAAATAAATGCACTCCTTGCACACAACAAGCACGTCTAGTTACCATTCATATTTTGCGTGATTTAAGTTTCGTCGCATACATTTTGGAAGGCACACGATAAAAACAAAATAAGGCTTTTAATGTATGCCGACCTCATTCTCCGTTGAGGGCTTATCAATCATAATAAACGCTGTTAACTCTTCTCATTGAATGGTCTAAATCCAATGCTGGTAAAGAAATCAAATGTGCATTTAAACGCAACAAGCAAGCCGTAAAGCAATGGATGCAGGCAAACAAACGAGGAATAGCACATACAACACCACGATTAGATCATCGGGTCGCATACTTTGGAATTAATAAGAAATAATTATTCAGTCTAAAGAAATAAGAAGTAAAATGTCTAAGTATTTCTCCAAATGTGCACACTCATTACAATAAACGGGAGCAGACACGAATAGTTATGTATGTCTCGTTATTTTATTTAAAATTGATAAGCTGTCTAACATATGATATATTTTGATAATACGAAATGCTAAAAAAATAATATAACACCAATCGACAATATCTGTTATTGTTATTTTTACAAGTAAATTCATGTGTAGGAGAAAACAAAGCAGCTGTCAGTCCATACTATATTGAGTGGCCATCGTAGTGGTGCAACCTGAACGATGTTTTCCCTACTTCCGGTCAAAGCCGCCATTTTGTGAAATAGGCATATAGGTGACGCTGGAGCACGCGGCCATTGTCTCTGTTCAACAAAACAAGTGTATATATACACATACGCATATTTTTCCTCAATCAATCACCGAATACAAGGTGCAATTCGATGCCAACTGACCCTTCTCTCTGGTTTCATGTTTGTAAGGAAAATTAAGGGGGAAATTACGATAGCATTTCAGCCAAACATTCATTCGTGCCACGCTGCTTTTCTTTGAACGAAAAAAAACCCTCTGCTCCCCCTACACAATTTCTTCTCCTGTTATTTTATGCTTAAAACAAGCAAATAAATCTGACTACAGGGTAAGAAAAAATTTGTGAACTTTTCCCATAAACACTTAATTCAAGAAAAATTGTCCCACCCCACTGGCCATTTTTTATCCACAATACACATTCGATGGCTGCAGGCACCATTGTCTTTGTTCAACGCAAACAATTCTGTTGCGTTTTTCTTTGAACGAAGTGCTCCGCCTAGATAATTTGACCCATATTCACATGGGTTTGTTTCTCGTTTTTTTTCTTTGAGAACAATCTATATAGCGCCTTCCACAATCGTTTTGGTGTTAGCTTTACGTAAAATAGAAACACAGAAAAGTACTGAGCGATGGAGAGACCACGAACGCGGAACGTATTATGGACCACGGACTGGCAAACAAACTGGCAACCACGCACTAAAGAAGCAAACTCTGATTTTAAACTCACCTTATTTGTCCCCGGAAAGCGCCAGAGTCGATGCACGGAGTGGACGGAACAAGCCTCGCTTCCATAGCCGAAGGTCAAAAATCCATTTAAACGTGTAGTCCCCGGTGTCCACTCGATCTTACCCAAAAAGCCGAGAAGCGATACCGCAATGGCATCCGGAGAAGGCGCTGGCTGTCGGGATGGAGGTTAGCGGGTCAGAGGTCCGGCACTGAAGGTCTGCGTTCATTATTCACCGTGTGCATTTCACTCTATATCCACTTTCTAATGTATAGCACTTGATAAGGATTAACAGTTTAAAAACAGAAATGCAAGACATCAGAAAATACATTTATTTTTTACTTTCATAACATGAGAGGTGTCATACAATAACAAATATGAGCTTTAAAATCACATTCCTAAGTTAAAAATATACATAAAAATAGATATATGGATCATTACACAAATCACTACTCAAAGGACCTATGTTAAATAACTGCTTCAATATTAATTAACAATAACATTTGGCCAAGGCAGTCCTTGTAAATAGACATATAAATAGACAAATAAAATCATGACATATATGCCGTAGAGCCTGAGATAGAGAAAAATAATAAGGAATTCTGCTTTTACTACCATCTCAGAAATATTGCCAGAATTAGAGGTTTTGTCTCAAGACAGGACTTAGAGAAACTTGTTCATGCTTTCATCACCAGCAGGGCCGATTATTGCAATGGTCAATGGATTTAAAAAGTACTGTTTCTTGTTTAAAAACCACTTCATGGCTACAATACATGACAGATATGCTAATCGAATATGAAACCGATTACTCGGATCAATAGGATCAGGTCATTTAGAAAAAACAAGGGTTCACTCAAAACAAGGTGCCTCAGCATTCAGTTATTATCAGCTTTCAGAAGAGATCAGATGTGCTTCAACAGTAGACACTTTTAAATCTAGATTAAAAACACATCAGTTTAACTTTGCATTTACTGAATGATTTAAAACAGTACGAATAAAACAGTACAAAAGAATAAAACAGTATGAACCTTACCTGTTATAAAGGGAATGAAGCTTACGGTATGGTGCTTACCTGCAGAAATAAATAAAGTACAATAAGAACACACAGAACTTCAATTTTCAAAATTATTTTAACATTAAATGATGATTATTTTACTGGTTTACCTGTTTGTGATTACCACAGGATCCCGTCACCTGGCTGCGGTCTTCATTTGGTGAACGGTTCTTCACTCATAATTGACCTATACAAGAAATAGAGAAGAATAATAAGCAATTCTGCTTTTACATGTAGATGTGTGCCCCAAGAACACAGACACACCGGCTCCAAAAAGTTTAAACAGTACACATTTCTGTTATTTTAATGTGGCAAATGTGTCAGCTTTAAAAGAAGCATACATTACCTTTTAAAGAGGAAATACCTTTCGCATGAAATACCTTTACTCCCAGCATAAGCAAGCAATTTTCAAAATGCTTTTAAAAGTAAATAGTGATTATTTTACTTGTTTACCTGTTTGTGATTACCATGGAATCCTGTCACCATCATTTTTAAGCTTGTAAAGCAAATAATGAAATATTGACTTAGTAGGAAAAAATATTTTGGAAGTATCCTGATAAATGATGAAGAAAATATTTTGCAAAGTGATGGTTAGCACACGGTTGATGGTACCTATTAAATTCCATCATATTTTTTTATTCCTACTATGGAAGTCAATGGTGACTATCTGCTGTGGGTTTACCATCATTCCTCAAAATACCTTCTTTTGTGTTACTCAGAAAAAAACTAATCCTCGTGTTGTTGTAAGCCTGTATGCATGAGTAAATGATGACAGAATTATCATCATAAATTGAAATATCCCTTTAAACTGTATTTCCCCCCCTTAAACCTAAACTTATTTTCTTACAGCAAGTCATTTAGGTAATCAAGAAAATACTTTACCCGTTGTCTTTGTGAGTTAAACAAATACAGCTACGCTTCCAGGTCTGTCGACGTTGCTGTGGTTTTTCGACAGCTGTAGTATGAAGGGTAGCGAATGAATGAATACATTGCAAAAAATCATTTCTTACTTGTTATTTCGAACTGTTTTAACTATACAAATATCTAGAAAGTCTTAAAATAAGATGCATTTTTTGATGAGCAAAATGCCCTAAGAAAATAAACCTAGCCTTTAGGGAGAAAAAACTCAAAATTTAAGCGAATTTGGGCTTAAAACAAGCAAATAAATCTGCCAAAGGGGTAAGAAACAAATCTAGATATAAACACTTAATTCAAGAAAAATTGTCGTAGCCCATTGGCAGATTTGTTGGCTTGTTTAATGTACATGCATGTACAATATTTCAATTTGTCTTGTATTTATTAGCATTTTGTATTGCCCAACGCTGTCTAGGTTGTTTAACTGTTGTCATTTTCTTATAAAAGCCTTTATAATTTATTAGTTTGGATGATTGCCATTCCCGAGAACCTCTTATATTGGAAGTAAAAGAATCATCTAAGCATTATTTTGTGCTCTTAGACATGTAGCCGTTTGATTGTGGTTCTATTTAATGGCTAGTCTATTCGTTTGGAATGGTCAAACGGCTATTAGATTTTCACTGACAGCCCAAATTAAGCCTTGTTTTAGCCTAGACACTTATTCGCTGTCTATTAAAAGTTATGTAGTCGTTGAATAGCCGCTTTTTTGATGACTAATGTATTCTTGGGCCGTGGTTAGACGTCTCTTGGATTTTACGTAAAACGACAAGCGAATCTATTTTTAACACAAAGGTCAGGGGAGAGCGCGAACGCAGTCCCCCACTATCAGAAATTTTGCAGTCGAGATTCCCACATTTGGGGAATTCGCAAAGGGTCAGCCCAACCGGAGTGCAATGGCTGAGCCTCGCCCTGGGTGAACCACCTTCATGATCATGGTGTCTCCCCTGCCAGGTAAGTATGAGCGACACCCTTTGAGGCCAGACGGCCGCATCTTCCTGTGACCGATCACATCGACGGCGCCCCCGGAGGCCGTCCGACTAACATTTCATTTACTGTGTGTGACCAGGTGGAAAGCGCACGAAGCCACGTCTGAGACCAAACATTCTTCGAGATCTACCCTGTTTTTATTCCGTTTCCAGCCCGGTTGAACCGTGTAGAGTGAAATATGTGAAACAATTTAAATCAAATGGATTTAAATTGCGCATTCAAATATATGGTTTCGTTATTACAAAGTAACTTTACGTGGAATAGAAACAAAGAAATGTACAGAGCAATCAAGAAACAACGAAAGCATAGCAATTTTAGAACGTGGATAAATAAAAACACAGGGCTCAATGACTTACCCGTTGTCGTTGTGAGTTAAACAAGTACAGCTATGCTTCCAGGTCTGTCGACGTTGCTGTGGTGTTTCGACAGCTGTAGTATGAAGGGTAGTGAAAAAAGTTTTCAGGTGTTTTTAACATTCCAATCGGTCTCGTTCGCTTTTGTTGCGCCTTCAGCTGTGTCGAGGATGTTTAATTCGTCCTCGTATCACCTCCGCAAACTTGTAAAGAAAATAATTAAATACATTACAAAAACATTTCTTTATCAGCGTGTTCATTTCCACGCAAGCTTTTCGTTAAACCAATAAAGCCAACGAAACCACAGCAATTTTAAAACACACGGATTAGAAAAAACACCGTCACTCACGCACAAAAGAAGCAAATTCTTTTTTTATACTTGACTTATTTATCCCCGAGATGGGGAGCGCACCATTCATGGAAACACTGCAATACCATGTTGATGCATGGAGTGGAAGGAGCAAGCTCCGCTTCCATTTCCGAAGGTCAAAAATCCATTTAACATATAGTCCCCGGATAGGAGACGTATCAGACATTAAACTGATAAGAACAGATACTACACTTGATCTTAGCCAAAAGGCCGAGAAGCGATACCGGAATAGACGCAGCCAAAGGGGGAGCCGGCGAAGGCGCTGGCTTTTGGGGTGGAGGCTAGCGGGCATTTAACTCTATACGTTCTCATTGTATAACCCAGAGGTAGAACGTTGAGCTAGCAAATCAGAAGTTCATGTTTTAATGCAGGATCTGATCCACGCTCATGAGAGAGAGAGAGAGAGATAGAGAGAGAGATAGAGAGAATTTAGAATTTTCAAAAAACCTTTATTACAAATTAAAACATTTTCATAACCTCAAATCAGAAAAAACAAAGAAAAAAATATATATAGTAACGGAAATAACAAAAAAATAAGCCAACATAGGAGCAAAGAACAAATCATCTTCAATAACCAGACACAGAGCTCCTCCATAATACCAAATCAATTCAAAAGAAAGAAGATCATTCATTGCTTTAAAGTATCTAAAACCAATAAGGATTCTAGATTTAACTTATTTTAAAAACTGCTAATGTATCATGGCTTCCGGGTCTGTCAACGTTGCTGTGGTTTTTCGACAGCTGTAATATGAAGGGTAGAGTGAAAAAAAATATTTAAGTGTTTTGAACATCCCAATTTGTTCGTTTACTTAGTATTTTCTTAATGTTTTCGAGTTAAAAAATAATTCTTAAATCGAGATACATTTACTTAATAAGCAAAGTGGCTTAGAATTTAAGTCTTGTTTACTGAAATAAATTCTAAAATGTAATAGGTTAAGGCTTAAAACAAGTAAAAATATCTGCCAGTGGGGTAAGAAAAATAAACCTAAATTGAGTTTATTATTGAATTAAGTTGAAACTAGAATTAAGTTTATTTTTCTTACCCCGCTGGCAGATATTTTTTATTTGTTTTAAATATAAACCTGTTGATTTTTATAATTTATTTCAATTATTTTACAAAGTATGCGATCTGATTTTTTTAATCGCGGTGTTTCTTTTATTCCTCGTTTCTTTTCCGTGCATTTGCTTTATTTATTTATTTTTGCTTGTTGCATTTAAATGCACATTTGATTTGTTGCCACATTATTATGTGTTAATGTATTTTTTAACATGTTTATCAACAAAAAGTGCGTTATTATAATTAATTATATAGCTGTGAAATATATACAAGAATTCCCAGCAAAAACAAAACGTTTTTATAACAATTTTCTATTACAATACATAATATCTTAAGCCACTTTGCTTACCAAGTAAATGTATCTCCATTTAAGCATTGTCAGATATTCACTAGAAAACAAGACAAAAACAGTAAGTAAGATATTAATTTACTTTTTTCTTTCAAACATAAATTTACAGACGGCTGGAAATTTTTAATAAAATAACTAGCCATACCTATTCGGGTCTGCTCCCGTTTGCTGTGATGACGGGGGACTTAGTCCAAAGCACATTTTGAGGAATACTTACACATTTTACTTCTTATTTCTTTGAAATTAATTATGCATACACTATGGATTAAAAATGTCCCGACTGCGAACCTGATAAAACCCAGGTAAAAAGCAAATACAAATAAACCATTTTGATTTAGCAAAAGTTTACAAATAAATGCACTCCTTGCACACAACAAGCACGTCTAGTTACCATTCATATTTTGCGTGATTTAAGTTTCGTCGCATACATTTTGGAAGGCACACGATAAAAACAAAATAAGGCTTTTAATGTATGCCGACCTCATTCTCCGTTGAGGGCTTATCAATCATAATAAACGCTGTTAACTCTTCTCATTGAATGGTTGCAGGCAAACAAACGAGGAATAGCACATACAACACCACGATTAGATCATCGGGTCGCATACTTTGGAATTAATAAGAAATAATTATTCAGTCTAAAGAAATAAGAAGTAAAATGTCTAAGTATTTCTCCAAATGTGCACACTCATTACAATAAACGGGAGCAGACACGAATAGTTATGTATGTCTCGTTATTTTATTTAAAATTGATAAGCTGTCTAACATATGATATATTTTGATAATACGAAATGCTAAAAAAATAATATAACACCAATCGACAATATCTGTTATTGTTATTTTTACAAGTAAATTCATGTGTAGGAGAAAACAAAGCAGCTGTCAGTCCATACTATATTGAGTGGCCATCGTAGTGGTGCAACCTGAACGATGTTTTCCCTACTTCCGGTCAAAGCCGCCATTTTGTGAAATAGGCATATAGGTGACGCTGGAGCACGCGGCCATTGTCTCTGTTCAACAAAACAAGTATATATATACACATACGCATATTTTTCCTCAATCAATCACCGAATACAAGGTGCAATTCGATGCCAACTGACCCTTCTCTCTGGTTTCATGTTTGTAAGGAAAATTAAGGGGGAAATTACGATAGCATTTCAGCCAAACATTCATTCGTGCCACGCTGCTTTTCTTTGAACGAAAAAAAACCCTCTGCTCCCCCTACACAATTTCTTCTCCTGTTATTTTATGCTTAAAACAAGCAAATAAATCTGACTACAGGGTAAGAAAAAATTCGTGAACTTTTCCCATAAACACTTAATTCAAGAAAAATTGTCCCACCCCACTGGCCATTTTTT
The DNA here is from genome assembly GCF_030506205.2 of Paramisgurnus dabryanus. NCBI lineage: Eukaryota > Metazoa > Chordata > Actinopteri > Cypriniformes > Cobitidae > Paramisgurnus > Paramisgurnus dabryanus. The sequence continues at coordinate 42,085,039 of NC_133345.1, read as the reverse complement.
ATCCACAATACACATTCGATGTCTGCAGGCACCATTGTCTTTGTTCAACGCAAACAATTCTGTTGCGTTTTTCTTTGAACGAAGTGCTCCGCCTAGATAATTTGACCCATATTCACATGGGTTTGTTTCTCGTTTTTTTTCTTTGAGAACAATCTATATAGCGCCTTCCACAATCGTTTTGGTGTTAGCTTTACGTAAAATAGAAACACAGAAAAGTACTGAGCGATGGAGAGACCACGAACGCGGAACGTATTATGGACCACGGACTGGCAAACAAACTGGCAACCACGCACTAAAGAAGCAAACTCTGATTTTAAACTCACCTTATTTGTCCCCGGAAAGCGCCAGAGTCGATGCACGGAGTGGACGGAACAAGCCTCGCTTCCATAGCCGAAGGTCAAAAATCCATTTAAACGTGTAGTCCCCGGTGTCCACTCGATCTTACCCAAAAAGCCGAGAAGCGATACCGCAATGGCATCCGGAGAAGGCGCTGGCTGTCGGGATGGAGGTTAGCGGGTCAGAGGTCCGGCACTGAAGGTCTGCGTTCATTATTCACCGTGTGCATTTCACTCTATATCCACTTTCTAATGTATAGCACTTGATAAGGATTAACAGTTTAAAAACAGAAATGCAAGACATCAGAAAATACATTTATTTTTTACTTTCATAACATGAGAGGTGTCATACAATAACAAATATGAGCTTTAAAATCACATTCCTAAGTTAAAAATATACATAAAAATAGATATATGGATCATTACACAAATCACTACTCAAAGGACCTATGTTAAATAACTGCTTCAATATTAATTAACAATAACATTTGGCCAAGGCAGTCCTTGTAAATAGACATATAAATAGACAAATAAAATCATGACATATATGCCGTAGAGCCTGAGATAGAGAAAAATAATAAGGAATTCTGCTTTTACTACCATCTCAGAAATATTGCCAGAATTAGAGGTTTTGTCTCAAGACAGGACTTAGAGAAACTTGTTCATGCTTTCATCACCAGCAGGGCCGATTATTGCAATGGTCAATGGATTTAAAAAGTACTGTTTCTTGTTTAAAAACCACTTCATGGCTACAATACATGACAGATATGCTAATCGAATATGAAACCGATTACTCGGATCAATAGGATCAGGTCATTTAGAAAAAACAAGGGTTCACTCAAAACAAGGTGCCTCAGCATTCAGTTATTATCAGCTTTCAGAAGAGATCAGATGTGCTTCAACAGTAGACACTTTTAAATCTAGATTAAAAACACATCAGTTTAACTTTGCATTTACTGAATGATTTAAAACAGTACGAATAAAACAGTACAAAAGAATAAAACAGTATGAACCTTACCTGTTATAAAGGGAATGAAGCTTACGGTATGGTGCTTACCTGCAGAAATAAATAAAGTACAATAAGAACACACAGAACTTCAATTTTCAAAATTATTTTAACATTAAATGATGATTATTTTACTGGTTTACCTGTTTGTGATTACCACAGGATCCCGTCACCTGGCTGCGGTCTTCATTTGGTGAACGGTTCTTCACTCATAATTGACCTATACAAGAAATAGAGAAGAATAATAAGCAATTCTGCTTTTACATGTAGATGTGTGCCCCAAGAACACAGACACACCGGCTCCAAAAAGTTTAAACAGTACACATTTCTGTTATTTTAATGTGGCAAATGTGTCAGCTTTAAAAGAAGCATACATTACCTTTTAAAGAGGAAATACCTTTTGCATGAAATACCTTTACTCCCAACATAAGCAAGCAATTTTCAAAATGCTTTTAAAAGTAAATAGTGATTATTTTACTTGTTTACCTGTTTGTGATTACCATGGAATCCTGTCACCATCATTTTTAAGCTTGTAAAGCAAATAATGAAATATTGACTTAGTAGGAAAAAATATTTTGGAAGTATCGTGATAAATGATGAAGAAAATATTTTGCAAAGTGATGGTTAGCACACGGTTGATGGTACCTATTAAATTCCATCATATTTTTTTATTCCTACTATGGAAGTCAATGGTGACTATCTGCTGTGGGTTTACCATCATTCCTCAAAATACCTTCTTTTGTGTTACTCAGAAAAAAACTAATCCTCGTGTTGTTGTAAGCCTGTATGCATGAGTAAATGATGACAGAATTATCATCATAAATTGAAATATCCCTTTAAACTGTATTTCCCCCCCTTAAACCTAAACTTATTTTCTTACAGCAAGTCATTTAGGTAATCAAGAAAATACTTTACCCGTTGTCTTTGTGAGTTAAACAAATACAGCTACGCTTCCAGGTCTGTCGACGTTGCTGTGGTTTTTCGACAGCTGTAGTATGAAGGGTAGCGAATGAATGAATACATTGCAAAAAATCATTTCTTACTTGTTATTTCGAACTGTTTTAACTATACAAATATCTAGAAAGTCTTAAAATAAGATGCATTTTTTGATGAGCAAAATGCCCTAAGAAAATAAACCTAGCCTTTAGGGAGAAAAAACTCAGAATTTGGGCTTAAAACAAGCAAATAAATCTGCCAAAGGGGTAAGAAACAAATCTAGATATAAACACTTAATTCAAGAAAAATTGTCGTAGCCCATTGGCAGATTTGTTGGCTTGTTTAATGTACATGCATGTACAATATTTCAATTTGTCTTGTATTTATTAGCATTTTGTATTGCCCAACGCTGTCTAGGTTGTTTAACTGTTGTCATTTTCTTATAAAAGCCTTTATAATTTATTAGTTTGGATGATTGCCATTCCCGAGAACCTCTTATATTGGAAGTAAAAGAATCATCTAAGCATTATTTTGTGCTCTTAGACATGTAGCCGTTTGATTGTGGTTCTATTTAATAGCTAGTCTATTCGTTTGGAATGGTCAAACGGCTATTAGATTTTCACTGACAGCCCAAATTAAGCCTTGTTTTAGCCTAGACACATATTCGCTGTCTATTAAAAGTTATGTAGTCGTTGAATAGCCGCTTTTTTGATGACTAATGTATTCTTGGGCCGTGGTTAGACGTCTCTTGGATTTTACGTAAAACGACAAGCGAATCTATTTTTAACACAAAGGTCAGGGGAGAGCGCGAACGCAGTCCCCCACTATCAGAAATTTTGCAGTCGAGATTCCCACATTTGGGGAATTCGCAAAGGGTCAGCCCAACCGGAGTGCAATGACTGAGCCTCGCCCTGGGTGAACCACCTTCATGATCATGGTGTCTCCCCTGCCAGGTAAGTATGAGCGACACCCTTTGAGGCCAGACGGCCGCATCTTCCTGTGACCGATCACATCGACGGCGCCCCCGGAGGCCGTCCGACTAACATTTCATTTACTGTGTGTGACCAGGTGGAAAGCGCACGAAGCCACGTCTGAGACCAAACATTCTTCGAGATCTACCCTGTTTTTATTCCGTTTCCAGCCCGGTTGAACCGTGTAGAGTGAAATATGTGAAACAATTTAAATCAAATGGATTTAAATTGCGCATTCAAATATATGGTTTCGTTATTACAAAGTAACTTTACGTGGAATAGAAACAAAGAAATGTACAGAGCAATCAAGAAAAACCGAAAGCATAGCAATTTTAGAACGTGGATAAATAAAAACACAGGGCTCAATGACTTACCCGTTGTCGTTGTGAGTTAAACAAGTACAGCTATGCTTCCAGGTCTGTCGACGTTGCTGTGGTGTTTCGACAGCTGTAGTATGAAGGGTAGTGAAAAAAGTTTTCAGGTGTTTTTAACATTCCAATCGGTCTCGTTCGCTTTTGTTGCGCCTTCAGCTGTGTCGAGGATGTTTAATTCGTCCTCGTATCACCTCCGCAAACTTGTAAAGAAAATAATTAAATACATTACAAAAACATTTCTTTATCAGCGTGTTCATTTCCACGCAAGCTTTTCGTTAAACCAATAAAGCCAACGAAACCACAGCAATTTTAAAACACACGGATTAGAAAAAACACCGTCTTTCACGCACAAAAGAAGCAAATTCTTTTTTTTATACTTGACTTATTTATCCCCGAGATGGGGAGCGCACCATTCATGGAAACACTGCAATACCATGTTGATGCATGGAGTGGAAGGAGCAAGCTCCGCTTCCATTTCCGAAGGTCAAAAATCCATTTAACATATAGTCCCCGGATAGGAGACGTATCAGACATTAAACTGATAAGAACAGATACTACACTTGATCTTAGCCAAAAGGCCGAGAAGCGATACCGGAATAGACGCAGCCAAAGGGGGAGCCGGCGAAGGCGCTGGCTTTTGGGGTGGAGGCTAGCGGGCATTTAACTCTATACGTTCTCATTGTATAACCCAGAGGTAGAACGTTGAGCTAGCAAATCAGAAGTTCATGTTTTAATGCAGGATCTGATCCACGCTCATGAGAGAGAGAGAGAGAGAGAGAGAGAGAGAGATAGAGAGAATTTAGAATTTTCAAAAAACCTTTATTACAAATTAAAACATTTTCATAACCTCAAATCAGAAAAAACAAAGAAAAAAATATATATAGTAACGGAAATAACAAAAAAATAAGCCAACATAGGAGCAAAGAACAAATCATCTTCAATAACCAGACACAGAGCTCCTCCATAATACCAAATCAATTCAAAAGAAAGAAGATCATTCATTGCTTTAAAGTATCTAAAACCAATAAGGATTCTAGATTTAACTTATTTTAAAAACTGCTAATGTATCATGGCTTCCAGGTCTGTCAACGTTGCTGTGGTTTTTCGACAGCTGTAATATGAAGGGTAGAGTGAAAAAAAATATTTAAGTGTTTTGAACATCCCAATTTGTTCGTTTACTTAGTATTTTCTTAATGTTTTCGAGTTAAAAAATAATTCTTAAATCGAGATACATTTACTTAATAAGCAAAGTGGCTTAGAATTTAAGTCTTGTTTACTGAAATAAATTCTAAAATGTAATAGGTTAAGGCTTAAAACAAGTAAAAATATCTGCCAGTGGGGTAAGAAAAATAAACCTAAATTGAGTTTATTATTGAATTAAGTTGAAACTAGAATTAAGTTTATTTTTCTTACCCCGCTGGCAGATATTTTTTATTTGTTTTAAATATAAACCTGTTGATTTTTATAATTTATTTCAATTATTACAAAGTATGCGATCTGATTTTTTTAATCGCGGTGTTTCTTTTATTCCTCGTTTCTTTTCCGTGCATTTGCTTTATTTATTTATTTTTGCTTGTTGCATTTAAATGCACATTTGATTTGTTGCCACATTATTCTGTGTTAATGTATTTTTTAACATGTTTATCAACAAAAAGTGCGTTATTATAATTAATTATATAGCTGTGAAATATATACAAGAATTCCCAGCAAAAACAAAACGTTTTTATAACAATTTTCTATTACAATACATAATATCTTAAGCCACTTTGCTTACCAAGTAAATGTATCTCCATTTCAGAATTGTCAGATATTCACTAGCAAACAAGACAAAAACAGTAAGTAAGATATTAATTTACTTTTTTCTTTCAAACATAAATTTACAGACGGCTGGAAATTTTTAATAAAATAACTAGACATACCTATTCGGGTCTGCTCCCGTTTGCTGTGATGACGGGGGACTTAGTCCAAAGCACATTTTGAGGAATACTTACACATTTTACTTCTTATTTCTTTGAAATTAATTATGCATACACTATGGATTAAAAATGTCCCGACTGCGAACCTGATAAAACCCAGGTAAAAAGCAAATACAAATAAACCATTTTGATTTAGCAAAAGTTTACAAATAAATGCACTCCTTGCACACAACAAGCACGTCTAGTTACCATTCATATTTTGCGTGATTTAAGTTTCGTCGCATACATTTTGGAAGGCACACGATAAAAACAAAATAAGGCTTTTAATGTATGCCGACCTCATTCTCCGTTGAGGGCTTATCAATCATAATAAACGCTGTTAACTCTTCTTATTGAATGGTCTAAATCCAATGCTGGTAAAGAAATCAAATGTGCATTTAAACGCAACAAGCAAGCCGTAAAGCAATGGATGCAGGCAAACAAACGAGGAATAGCACATACACCACGATTAGATCATCGGGTCGCATACTTTGGAATTAATAAGAAATAATTATTCAGTCTAAAGAAATAAGATGTAAAATGTATTTCTCCAAATGTGCACACTCATTACAATAAACGGGAGCAGACACGAATAGTTATGTATGTCTCGTTATTTTATTTAAAATTGATAAGCTGTCTAACATATGATATATTTTGATAATACGAAATGCTAAAAAAATAATATAACACCAATCGACAATATCTGTTATTGTTATTTTTACAAGTACATTCATGTGTAGGAGAAAACAAAGCAGCTGTCAGTCCATACTATATTGAGTGGCCATCGTAGTGGTGCAACCTGAACGATGTTTTCCCTACTTCCGGTCAAAGCCGCCATTTTGTGAAATAGGCATATAGGTGACGCTGGAGCACGCGGCCATTGTCTCTGTTCAACAAAACAAGTGTATATATACACATACGCATATTTTTCCTCAATCAATCACCGAATACAAGGTGCAATTCGATGCCAACTGACCCTTCTCTCTGGTTTCATGTTTGTAAGGAAAATTAAGGGGGAAATTACGATAGCATTTCAGCCAAACATTCATTCGTGCCACGCTGCTTTTCTTTGAACGAAAAAAAACCCTCTGCTCCCCCTACACAATTTCTTCTCCTGTTATTTTATGCTTAAAACAAGCAAATAAATCTGACTACAGGGTAAGAAAAAATTCGTGAACTTTTCCCATAAACACTTAATTCAAGAAAAATTGTCCCACCCCACTGGCCATTTTTTATCCACAATACACATTCGATGTCTGCAGGCACCATTGTCTTTGTTCAACGCAAACAATTCTGTTGCGTTTTTCTTTGAACGAAGTGCTCCGCCTAGATAATTTGACCCATATTCACATGGGTTTGTTTCTCGTTTTTTTTCTTTGAGAACAATCTATATAGCGCCTTCCACAATCGTTTTGGTGTTAGCTTTACATAAAATAGAAACACAGAAAAGTACTGAGCGATGGAGAGACCACGAACGCGGAACGTATTATGGACCACGGATTGGCAAACAAACTGGCAACCACGCACTAAAGAAGCAAACTCTGATTTTAAACTCACCTTATTTGTCCCCGGAAAGCGCCAGAGTCGATGCACGGAGTGGACGGAACAAGCCTCGCTTCCATAGCCGAAGGTCAAAAATCCATTTAAACGTGTAGTCCCCGGTGTCCACTCGATCTTACCCAAAAAGCCGAGAAGCGATACCGCAATGGCATCCGGAGAAGGCGCTGGCTGTCGGGATGGAGGTTAGCGGGTCAGAGGTCCGGCACTGAAGGTCTGCGTTCATTATTCACCGTGTGCATTTCACTCTATATCCACTTTCTAATGTATAGCACTTGATAAGGATTAACAGTTTAAAAACAGAAATGCAAGACATCAGAAAATACATTTATTTTTTACTTTCATAACATGAGAGGTGTCATACAATAACAAATATGAGCTTTAAAATCACATTCCTAAGTTAAAAATATACATAAAAATAGATATATGGATCATTACACAAATCACTACTCAAAGGAACTATGTTAAATAACTGCTTCAATATTAATTAACAATAACATTTGGCCAAGGCAGTCCTTGTAAATAGACATATAAATAGACAAATAAAATCATGACATATATGCCATAGAGCCTGAGATAGAGAAAAATAATAAGGAATTCTGCTTTTACTACCATCTCAGAAATATTGCCAGAATTAGAGGTTTTGTCTCAAGACAGGACTTAGAGAAACTTGTTCATGCTTTCATCACCAGCAGGGCCGATTATTGCAATGGTCAATGGATTTAAAAAGTACTGTTTCTTGTTTAAAAACCACTTCGTGGCTACAATACATGACAGATATGCTAATCGAATATGAAACCGATTACTCGGATCAATAGGATCAGGTCATTTAGAAAAAACAAGGGTTCACTCAAAACAAGGTGCATCAGCATTCAGTTATTATCAGCTTTCAGAAGAGATCAGATGTGCTTCAACAGTAGACACTTTTAAATCTAGATTAAAAACACATCAGTTTAACTTTGCATTTACTGAATGATTTAAAACAGTACGAATAAAACAGTACAAAAGAATAAAACAGTATGAACCTTACCTGTTATAAAGGGAATGAAGCTTACGGTATGGTGCTTACCTGCAGAAATAAATAAAGTACAATAAGAACACACAGAACTTCAATTTTCAAAATTATTTTAACATTAAATGATGATTATTTTACTGGTTTACCTGTTTGTGATTACCACAGGATCCCGTCACCTGGCTGCGGTCTTCATTTGGTGAACGGTTCTTCACTCATAATTGACCTATACAAGAAATAGAGAAGAATAATAAGCAATTCTGCTTTTACATGTAGATGTGTGCCCCAAGAACACAGACACACCGGCTCCAAAAAGTTTAAACAGTACACATTTCTGTTATTTTAATGTGGCAAATGTGTCAGCTTTAAAAGAAGCATACATTACCTTTTAAAGAGGAAATACCTTTTGCATGAAATACCTTTACTCCCAGCATAAGCAAGCAATTTTCAAAATGCTTTTAAAAGTAAATAGTGATTATTTTACTTGTTTACCTGTTTGTGATTACCATGGAATCCTGCCACCATCATTTTTAAGCTTGTAAAGCAAATAATGAAATATTGACTTAGTAGGAAAAAATATTTTGGAAGTATCGTGATAAATGATGAAGAAAATATTTTGCAAAGTGATGGTTAGCACACGGTTGATGGTACCTATTAAATTCCATCATATTTTTTTATTCCTACTATGGAAGTCAATGGTGACTATCTGCTGTGGGTTTACCATCATTCCTCAAAATACCTTCTTTTGTGTTACTCAGAAAAAAACTAATCCTCGTGTTGTTGTAAGCCTGTATGCATGAGTAAATGATGACAGAATTATCATCATAAATTGAAATATCCCTTTAAACTGTATTCCCCCCCCTTAAACCTAAACTTATTTTCTTACAGCAAGTCATTTAGGTAATCAAGAAAATACTTTACCCGTTGTCTTTGTGAGTTAAACAAATACAGCTACGCTTCCAGGTCTGTCGACGTTGCTGTGGTTTTTCGACAGCTGTAGTGTGAAGGGTAGCGAATGAATGAATACATTGCAAAAAATCATTTCTTACTTGTTATTTCGAACTGTTTTAACTATACAAATATCTAGAAAGTCTTAAAATGAGATGCATTTTTTGATGAGCAAAATGCCCTAAGTAAATAAACCTAGCCTTTAGGGAGAAAAAACTCGAACTTTAAGCGAATTTGGGCTTAAAACAAGCAAATAAATCTGCCAAAGGGGTAAGAAACAAATCTAGATATAAACACTTAATTCAAGAAAAATTGTCGTAGCCCATTGGCAGATTTGTTGGCTTGTTTAATGTACATGCATGTACAATATTTCAATTTGTCTTGTATTTATTAGCATTTTGTATTGCCCAACGCTGTCTAGGTTGTTTAACTGTTGTCATTTTCTTATAAAAGCCTTTATAATTTATTAGTTTGGATGATTGCCATTCCCGAGAACCTCTTATATTGGAAGTAAAAGAATCATCTAAGCATTATTTTGTGCTCTTAGACATGTAGCCGTTTGATTGTGGTTCTATTTAATGGCTAGTCTATTCGTTTGGAATGGTCAAACGGCTATTAGATTTTCACTGACAGCCCAAATTAAGCCTTGTTTTAGCCTAGACACATATTCGCTGTCTATTAAAAGTTATGTAGTCGTTGAATAGCCGCTTTTTTGATGACTAATGTATTCTTGGGCCGTGGTTAGACGTCTCTTGGATTTTACCTAAAACGACAAGCGAATCTATTTTTAACACAAAGGTCAGGGGAGAGCGCGAACGCAGTCCCCCACTATCAGAAATTTTGCAGTCGAGATTCCCACATTTGGGGAATTCGCAAAGGGTCAGCCCAACCGGAGTGCAATGGCTGAGCCTCGCCCTGGGTGAACCACCTTCATGATCATGGTGTCTCCCCTGCCAGGTAAGTATGAGCGACACCCTTTGAGGCCAGACGGCCGCATCTTCCTGTGACCGATCACATCGACGGCGCCCCCGGAGGCCGTCCGACTAACATTTCATTTACTGTGTGTGACCAGGTGGAAAGCGCACGAAGCCACGTCTGAGACCAAACATTCTTCGAGATCTACCCTGTTTTTATTCCGTTTCCAGCCCGGTTGAACCATGTAGAGTGAAATATGTGAAACAATTTAAATCAAATGGATTTAAATTGCGCATTCAAATATATGGTTTCGTTATTACAAAGTAACTTTACGTGGAATAGAAACAAAGAAATGTACAGAGCAATCAAGAAACAACGAAAGCATAGCAATTTTAGAACGTGGATAAATAAAAACACAGGGCTCAATGACTTACCCGTTGTGAGTTAAACAAGTACAGCTATGCTTCCAGGTCTGTCGACGTTGCTGTGGTGTTTCGACAGCTGTAGTATGAAGGGTAGTGAAAAAAGTTTTCAGGTGTTTTTAACATTCCAATCGGTCTCGTTCGCTTTTGTTGCGCCTTCAGCTGTGTCGAGGATGTTTAATTCGTCCTCGTATCACCTCCGCAAACTTGTAAAGAAAATAATTAAATACATTACAAAAACATTTCTTTATCAGCGTGTTCATTTCCACGCAAGCTTTTCGTTAAACCAATAAAGCCAACGAAACCACAGCAATTTTAAAACACATGGATTAGAAAAAACACCGTCTTTCACGCACAAAAGAAGCAAATTCTTTTTTTTATACTTGACTTATTTATCCCCGAGATGGGGAGCGCACCATTCATGGAAACACTGCAATACCATGTTGATGCATGGAGTGGAAGGAGCAAGCTCCGCTTCCATTTCCGAAGGTCAAAAATCCATTTAACATATAGTCCCCGGATAGGAGACGTATCAGACATTAAACTGATAAGAACAGATACTACACTTGATCTTAGCCAAAAGGCCGAGAAGCGATACCGGAATAGACGCAGCCAAAGGGGGAGCCGGCGAAGGCGCTGGCTTTTGGGGTGGAGGCTAGCGGGCATTTAACTCTATACGTTCTCATTGTATAACCCAGAGGTAGAACGTTGAGCTAGCAAATCAGAAGTTCATGTTTTAATGCAGGATCTGATCCACGCTCATGAGAGAGAGAGAGAGAGAGAGAGATAGAGAGAATTTAGAATTTTCAAAAAACCTTTATTACAAATTAAAACATTTTCATAACCTCAAATCAGAAAAAACAAAGAAAAAAATATATATAGTAACGGAAATAACAAAAAAATAAGCCAACATAGGAGCAAAGAACAAATCATCTTCAATAACCAGACACAGAGCTCCTCCATAATACCAAATCAATTCAAAAGAAAGAAGATCATTCATTGCTTTAAAGTATCTAAAACCAATAAGGATTCTAGATTTAACTTATTTTAAAAACTGCTAATGTATCATGGCTTCCGGGTCTGTCAACGTTGCTGTGGTTTTTCGACAGCTGTAATATGAAGGGTAGAGTGAAAAAAAATATTTAAGTGTTTTGAACATCCCAATTTGTTCGTTTACTTAGTATTTTCTTAATGTTTTCGAGTTAAAAAATAATTCTTAAATCGAGATACATTTACTTAATAAGCAAAGTGGCTTAGAATTTAAGTCTTGTTTACTGAAATAAATTCTAAAATGTAATAGGTTAAGGCTTAAAACAAGTAAAAATATCTGCCAGTGGGGTAAGAAAAATAAACCTAAATTGAGTTTATTATTGAATTAAGTTGAAACTAGAATTAAGTTTATTTTTCTTACCCCGCTGGCAGATATTTTTTATTTGTTTTAAATATAAACCTGTTGATTTTTATAATTTATTTCAATTATTACAAAGTATGCGATCTGATTTTTTTAATCGCGGTGTTTCTTTTATTCCTCGTTTCTTTTCCGTGCATTTGCTTTATTTATTTATTTTTGCTTGTTGCATTTAAATGCACATTTGATTTGTTGCCACATTATTCTGTGTTAATGTATTTTTTAACATGTTTATCAACAAAAAGTGCGTTATTATAATTAATTATATAGCTGTGAAATATATACAAGAATTCCCAGCAAAAACAAAACGTTTTTATAACAATTTTCTATTACAATACATAATATCTTAAGCCACTTTGCTTACCAAGTAAATGTATCTCCATTTAAGAATTGTCAGATATTCACTAGAAAACAAGACAAAAACAGTAAGTAAGATATTAATTTACTTTTTTCTTTCAAACATAAATTTACAGACGGCTGGAAATTTTTAATAAAATAACTAGACATACCTATTCGGGTCTGCTCCCGTTTGCTGTGATGACGGGGGACTTAGTCCAAAGCACATTTTGAGGAATACTTACACATTTTACTTCTTATTTCTTTGAAATTAATTATGCATACACTATGGATTAAAAATGTCCCGACTGCGAACCTGATAAAACCCAGGTAAAAAGCAAATACAAATAAACCATTTTGATTTAGCAAAAGTTTACAAATAAATGCACTCCTTGCACACAACAAGCACGTCTAGTTACCATTCATATTTTGCGTGATTTAAGTTTCGTCGCATACATTTTGGAAGGCACACGATAAAAACAAAATAAGGCTTTTAATGTATGCCGACCTCATTCTCCGTTGAGGGCTTATCAATCATAATAAACGCTGTTAACTCTTCTTATTGAATGGTCTAAATCCAATGCTGGTAAAGAAATCAAATGTGCATTTAAACGCAACAAGCAAGCCGTAAAGCAATGGATGCAGGCAAACAAACGAGGAATAGCACATACACCACGATTAGATCATCGGGTCGCATACTTTGGAATTAATAAGAAATAATTATTCAGTCTAAAGAAATAAGATGTAAAATGTATTTCTCCAAATGTGCACACTCATTACAATAAACGGGAGCAGACACGAATAGTTATGTATGTCTCGTTATTTTATTTAAAATTGATAAGCTGTCTAACATATGATATATTTTGATAATACGAAATGCTAAAAAAATAATATAACACCAATCGACAATATCTGTTATTGTTATTTTTACAAGTAAATTCATGTGTAGGAGCACATGAAGCAGCTGTCAGTCCATACTATATTGAGTGGCCATCGTAGTGGTGCAACCTGAACGATGTTTTCCCTACTTCCGGTCAAAGCCGCCATTTTGTGAAATAGGCATATAGGTGACGCTGGAGCACGCGGCCATTGTCTCTGTTCAACAAAACAAGTGTATATATACACATACGCATATTTTTCCTCAATCAATCACCGAATACAAGGTGCAATTCGATGCCAACTGACCCTTCTCTCTGGTTTCATGTTTGTAAGGAAAATTAAGGGGGAAATTACGATAGCATTTCAGCCAAACATTCATTCGTGCCACGCTGCTTTTCTTTGAACGAAAAAAAACCCTCTGCTCCCCCTACACAATTTCTTCTCCTGTTATTTTATGCTTAAAACAAGCAAATAAATCTGACTACAGGGTAAGAAAAAATTCGTGAACTTTTCCCATAAACACTTAATTCAAGAAAAATTGTCCCACCCCACTGGCCATTTTTTATCCACAATACACATTCGATGTCTGCAGGCACCATTGTCTTTGTTCAACGCAAACAATTCTGTTGCGTTTTTCTTTGAACGAAGTGCTCCGCCTAGATAATTTGACCCATATTCACATGGGTTTGTTTCTCGTTTTTTTTCTTTGAGAACAATCTATATAGCGCCTTCCACAATCGTTTTGGTGTTAGCTTTACGTAAAATAGAAACACAGAAAAGTACTGAGCGATGGAGAGACCACGAACGCGGAACGTATTATGGACCACGGATTGGCAAACAAACTGGCAACCACGCACTAAAGAAGCAAACTCTGATTTTAAACTCACCTTATTTGTCCCCGGAAAGCGCCAGAGTCGATGCACGGAGTGGACGGAACAAGCCTCGCTTCCATAGCCGAAGGTCAAAAATCCATTTAAACGTGTAGTCCCCGGTGTCCACTCGATCTTACCCAAAAAGCCGAGAAGCGATACCGCAATGGCATCCGGAGAAGGCGCTGGCTGTCGGGATGGAGGTTAGCGGGTCAGAGGTCCGGCACTGAAGGTCTGCGTTCATTATTCACCGTGTGCATTTCACTCTATATCCACTTTCTAATGTATAGCACTTGATAAGGATTAACAGTTTAAAAACAGAAATGCAAGACATCAGAAAATACATTTATTTTTTACTTTCATAACATGAGAGGTGTCATACAATAACAAATATGAGCTTTAAAATCACATTCCTAAGTTAAAAATATACATAAAAATAGATATATGGATCATTACACAAATCACTACTCAAAGGAACTATGTTAAATAACTGCTTCAATATTAATTAACAATAACATTTGGCCAAGGCAGTCCTTGTAAATAGACATATAAATAGACAAATAAAATCATGACATATATGCCGTAGAGCCTGAGATAGAGAAAAATAATAAGGAATTCTGCTTTTACTACCATCTCAGAAATATTGCCAGAATTAGAGGTTTTGTCTCAAGACAGGACTTAGAGAAACTTGTTCATGCTTTCATCACCAGCAGGGCCGATTATTGCAATGGTCAATGGATTTAAAAAGTACTGTTTCTTGTTTAAAAACCACTTCATGGCTACAATACATGACAGATATGCTAATCGAATATGAAACCGATTACTCGGATCAATAGGATCAGGTCATTTAGAAAAAACAAGGGTTCACTCAAAACAAGGTGCCTCAGCATTCAGTTATTATCAGCTTTCAGAAGAGATCAGATGTGCTTCAACAGTAGACACTTTTAAATCTAGATTAAAAACACATCAGTTTAACTTTGCATTTACTGAATGATTTAAAACAGTACGAATAAAACAGTACAAAAGAATAAAACAGTATGAACCTTACCTGTTATAAAGGGAATGAAGCTTACGGTATGGTGCTTACCTGCAGAAATAAATAAAGTACAATAAGAACACACAGAACTTCAATTTTCAAAATTATTTTAACATTAAATGATGATTATTTTACTGGTTTACCTGTTTGTGATTACCACAGGATCCCGTCACCTGGCTGCGGTCTTCATTTGGTGAACGGTTCTTCACTCATAATTGACCTATACAAGAAATAGAGAAGAATAATAAGCAATTCTGCTTTTACATGTAGATGTGTGCCCCAAGAACACAGACACACCGGCTCCAAAAAGTTTAAACAGTACACATTTCTGTTATTTTAATGTGGCAAATGTGTCAGCTTTAAAAGAAGCATACATTACCTTTTAAAGAGGAAATACCTTTTGCATGAAATACCTTTACTCCCAGCATAAGCAAGCAATTTTCAAAATGCTTTTAAAAGTAAATAGTGATTATTTTACTTGTTTACCTGTTTGTGATTACCATGGAATCCTGCCACCATCATTTTTAAGCTTGTAAAGCAAATAATGAAATATTGACTTAGTAGGAAAAAATATTTTGGAAGTATCGTGATAAATGATGAAGAAAATATTTTGCAAAGTGATGGTTAGCACACGGTTGATGGTACCTATTAAATTCCATCATATTTTTTTATTCCTACTATGGAAGTCAATGGTGACTATCTGCTGTGGGTTTACCATCATTCCTCAAAATACCTTCTTTTGTGTTACTCAGAAAAAAACTAATCCTCGTGTTGTTGGTTAGGTTAGGGTTAGGTTAGGTTAGGAGTTAGGTTAGTCCAGAGCCCAGACAAGTCCAGACCCGGTTGTGCATGGGCCATCAAGCTCTGACCACTCCAGACAATCCAATGGACACCCCAGGAACCAGAAAAGCCCCCCGCTCCCCATCATACAAAAATATGTAATATTCACACATCAACAGTTCTCTGAATAGGCAATAAGAAAGGAGAAAGTCCATCCTTTGGTGTAATCTGTACGTAGAGAGGGTGAGAGACCATGACCAATCCACCACCGTGTACCCAAAACGGCCTCCAGGAGCTCTGTGTTTAGATTTTGTGTCTGAAGAAAGGGATTTTTTATTTTATTCAGTGTGTTAAAGTGATCTTTTATTGTGTAAAGGAAATACAATGTCAAAAAGGAAATACAATGTCAAAATGGATTTTTAAAGGAGCACTGCATCCCAGTATAAGTCAATGGTGCCCTAGATACAAAGTGTGTTAAAATCAGTATATGGGGTTCTAATCTCTAATGATGTAGATTTTAGATGTATAGAGTATGTCAGACACAGTGTATCACACCATAAGGGTTGTATTCATATAGTGTTTGATTTATATAGGGCTGGTGCACTTGGGTTAAACGCCCAGGCCCCTGTGATGTTGGGGTTAGAAAAGGGAGAGGTTTAGGGTTCTAATGAACTTGGTGTAAAAACTCCCATAGGGGTGGTGTAATTGGGGTTAGTGCCCAGGCTCCTGTGATGTTGGGGTTAGAAAAGGGAGGGGTTTAGGGTTCTAATGAACTAGTGTAAAAGCTCCCATAGGGATGGTGTAATTGGGGTTAGTGCCCAGGCCCCTGTGATGTTGGGGTTTGAGAAAGGGTAGGTGTGGTGTTCTAGAAGTTAAGGAGGCTGTAGTGTTGAGAAATCACAGTATGTGTGACCTGAATTGGGTTTAGGCACAGAAGGTGTGGTGCATCGACCCTTGTGATTGGGGTATGGGCCTTATTCAAGGTCAATCAGTGAGGTTATCCGTGTGTAAATTGGTATGGTCTCCCCCGTCTCTAAAAGCATACAGAGAAAAAATGTGTGTTAAAAACATATACAAATCATTAATCAGATTTTCATGATGATGCATCTTTCAGCAAATAATATATAATATATAAAGGGAGACCTCTGCATGGTGTGTCTGTTGTAAAGGAGACAGTGGGCCTAAAAGGAAAGCATAGCGAGTTAGCTCATAAACTAGGCCTCATTGAGACCTCTAGGAAATTCTGTATTCAGTTTTTTAATCCACAAACTCTCTGTTTTCAATCTGTCCCTAAGAGACCAGCGTGGATCTGATTGCAAGCCTGTCACTTTGAGTTCTTTAAGTCCATGTTTTAGGAAATGTTGTACTAAGTGTCTGCGTTTATCAATTTTGTGGATGATATTGTGTACATGTTGATAAACTCTAGTGTTGATTTGATTTTTGGTTTGTCCAATATACTGCTTTTGACACTTGTTACAAAAAATCAGATACACACAATTAGCCGAGTGGGAGGACAGAGACTGTTTTAGCTCAAAAATTTGTTGTGTAATCCTATTGCGTACCCAACGCTTATAAGTGTAATATTTACAGGTTCCAGCTTTGCTTTTAGTTAGGGTTAGGGTTAGGGTTAGGTTAGGTTTTTCGGAAAGTTACAACATCTCACCCCTATTCGGAGCTCGTCCGAAAAGGTTTGGAATAGGGAGAATGAGGTGGGTGCACGGGCCGACGCATGTTAGACTATACCATGTCGCCTGTGATCGTCTCCCATCTAGGAGCAGTGCCTTTATCGGCTTCAGGCCACGTAGATAATTTGTTTTTGTGTATTTCTGAGGAATCCTGTTTTTGCTTCAGATCTACATTATTTGTTTTTGTCTTTTCTTTATAACTTAGACTGTAGTTTGTTGTAATGTTTGTATATTGCTTTGTTTTGTATCTAGGAAGGATTTAAGGTAAATCTTGTATAGAGCTTTTTATTTAGATACTATGTCTATGGTGCTTGACTTTAGAATTAGCCAAGATACAGGTATATTTTAAAGAAGTCTAGGTTTCCTGACCTTAGGTTTAGGGGCAGGTTTAGGTTAAGTGTAGTGATTACTATTTGTCCCGATGGTGCCTGACTTTGGGGTTAGGGCAAGTTAAGGTAAGGGGTAGTTGGTTTTAATGTTTAAGAAGTACTGACCTTGGGTTTAGGGATTTGTATTTTAGATCCCGACTCTTTAGAGTTTGAACTATGACCGTCTCGGTTTTGAAAAGTCTCACCGGCTCGTGTTGTGCGTACCATCTAGTTTTCGGTATAATTACGCTACATCTGGCATTTTGCATATGCGTTTAAGGTCTGATTTATACTGTAGTTGTCAGAGTACTTCAGGGGATTTTACCTTAGCCGTCTCAGCGTTTAAAGCGTCTCTTGCTGTAGTTCTCAAAAACTTTTGATTCAAAGGGTTTTTTCATTTTGAATCCTATCCCTCCAGAGGCATTCCTCACCAATGCGAGGGAAAATTTCAAGACACCTCGTCAGTAGTGCTTTCATCTCGAGTCATCAGGTGTTTCGGGCTTTCAGCACTATACACCTTCATCGAGATGTGCCCCGCCCGGGTGATCAATCCCGAGCGTGTGTCTTGTAGCCAATTACTATACAAGTGATCAGACTCTCAATTGGTGAGGTTGGAGTCTGAAATATAAATACCACATTATTGCCTTATAGATAAAAGGTTATTTTGTGGATTCTAATAAGAGATTTCAACCTATATTGCATCTGGTTTTTATTAACTGTACTGTGCTGCGTCGCAGTGATGCACCTTTAATCCTGCTTTATACTATTTTTGGCAATATAAACCGTTTTTATTTTCTTTAAATTGTTGTTTTGAGTTCACATTTATCTTTGTTTTTTATTATCATATCTCTTATTTTGACAGATTTTTCATTAGGTGGTTTTGAATTATGTGTATGAGTTGGCTATACAAATAAACTTGCCTTGCCAATCTACAGTTTAAGACTCTGTTAATACGAGAAACTGATCCTGAGTGTCATGCTAAGCCACGTGCTATCGTATGCCTCGATCCAAAAGATCATTTCCTAACGAAAATTCAATTAATCCTGTTTAAAAAGTAATGATACAGTGATGTTATGTCTACCTGTCACCATTAAAAGTGCTGATGTTGATCCTTTGTGGGTCTCAGTTCGATGTTTTGCACGTGTTGTCCCGTGGAACCTGCTTTGTGATGATAACAGAAGTGTAATGAGTTTTAATAAAGTTGGAACGATCGAGTGGCGCCCTCTGGTGGTTACTTTAGGGAACTACAGTCCCAAAACGTATGTTTGAATGCCTTTTAAAGCTGCTGGCTATGCTTTTCATTTAAAATTGAAATAAATCATTTTATTTTACTACTCGATATGGTCTAAGGAATTTGTAAAGCGTTTCCTTTATTTATTTATTATAAAAAACAAGGGAATGAAACGTGTCGCTTTTTTGAATGTACAATTCATTAACCTAGAGCAATTACTCCTGGGTTTGAGCTGAGTTTTCCAGATGTTGGGTTTAGGGTTTGGTGTTAGGTGAGGGGAATAAACATGTATTTATTATTATTTTTAGGGGTTCTAAAAATTATTTTTAATTTTTGGGGTTTAGGGATTAAGTGTGGTGGGCCACTAATCTCAGTTTATCGTACTCCTTTTAGGGTTTTTGGGGTTAGGGTTTATGAGGAGGTCAGGGGATTATATTTGTAGGATTATTTACTTATTATTTATTTCTAATCGACGATGAGGACTATAATAAGTTTGACATTATATGAGTCTTCTGCGTCCAGAAAAAGATCTTACTTAAGGAACGAACCAGGAAATGTAAGCCTGTCTAGGTCTCACATCGCCCAAAGAACCTGTCTAGGTTCGGTTCGTTTTCCCTTCCCGCCTATCCCCCACCGAGAACGGAAGAGGGAGAGACGGGAGGGAATGAAGATCTCCATCTGGGCGATTTTCTGGCCTGGATGTTGTAAGATCGTGCGCGTGAACATAGTATGTCAAGTCCGGTTAGGTTAGAGTTAGGCCAAAGCCAGACCCAAGGTCCAACTTGGAAAGCACTGGCCATCGTTCAACTGGCCGCCTCAGGTAAGTTCCCATTATCACACCAAAAGCCCAAAATAGTATGCACAAGCACTCACACTAATTCCTTTTTTGGTAAATAAATCCACATTTGTGGTTAGTGAGCTTAGGGCTGCTTTTTGCAGGTTTTGTGACGTTGGGGTTAGGGTTTGTGTTCAGGTGAGAGGATCTAAATGGATCTACTTCAATCACCATCCACAATAAAGGTTTCCAGATGATGTTATGCTGGTGTTCGAGAGAAGACTTGGTCTGTAAGCCTGTATCACGCGACGTTTCGACAGCTTTTCGTGTCTTCTTCAGGCGAGGCTTGATTTTTAGAATTATTAAAGAGGACTCAACACCGTTCTTCTTGTGGAGACTGACTCAAATTGGGCCCAACACTATTCCAAAATTTTCAGAAGGACATTCAACATCGTCCAATGACAGAGACTAATACCAGAACGGTTTTCTACACTGTGTTCCTGACATAAGACCATACACACCGTCCCAAAGTGTGCCTCCATCTTATTTTAGACGTGAGATCTCCCTTAAAAATCCATCCTATACTTACTTTCCCTATTTTGGGCCGATAGGAGATTTTTAGGTGGGTCTTTAATGTCTCTTTTTCAGTGGAAACCAGTTCTAAAACGAGTGCTCCATGTCATTCTTCGTGTTGAGCAACGTTCTTACTAATTTTGATCCCAGTGGAGACTGCTCTGAATGAGTTCTCAACACTTCTTATATGGTGGAGTTTAAATAACACACATAAATATTTTTTTATTGTGTGTCTGAAATTTTAATTTTGAATGTAAAACCTCTTTAATAATTTTACACGCTCTACACACTGTGTTTGGTGGAGCTAATAATTTTCCTCTGTCTCAGTGTCCATCTGTGTGGGTCTTTATATATCTGAGAAGGGCGTGGCTTCTCTCTTTCTATTTTCCAACGTCAAATAAAATTTTAAGAAGCATATTTTTGCATTTTACTTGTAATACTATAATGAAACTATTAGCACAATAATGCAAACCACACTTTTCAAGGTCCAGAGAGCGAGGCACTCGCTAGGTTAGGTTAGAGTTAGGCCAAAGCCAGACCCAAGGTCCAACTTGGAAAGCACTGGCCATCGTTCAACTGGCCGCCTCAGGTAAGTTCCCATTATCACACCAAAAGCCCAAAATAGTATGCACAAGCACTCACACTAATTCCTTTTTTGGTAAATAAATCCACATTTGTGGTTAGTGAGCTTAGGGCTGCTTTTTGCAGGTTTTGTGACGTTGGGGTTAGGGTTTGTGTTCAGGTGAGAGGATCTAAATGGATCTACTTCAATCACCATCCACAATAAAGGTTTCCAGATGATGTTATGCTGGTGTTCGAGAGAAGACTTGGTCTGTAAGCCTGTATCACGCGACGTTTCGACAGCTTTTCGTGTCTTCTTCAGGCGAGGCTTGATTTTTAGAATTATTAAAGAGGACTCAACACCGTTCTTCTTGTGGAGACTGACTCAAATTGGGCCCAACACTATTCCAAAATTTTCAGAAGGACATTCAACATCGTCCAATGACAGAGACTAATACCAGAACGGTTTTCTACACTGTGTTCCTGACATAAGACCATACACACCGTCCCAAAGTGTGCCTCCATCTTATTTTAGACGTGAGATCTCCCTTAAAAATCCATCCTATACTTACTTTCCCTATTTTGGGCCGATAGGAGATTTTTAGGTGGGTCTTTAATGTCTCTTTTTCAGTGGAAACCAGTTCTAAAACGAGTGCTCCATGTCGTTCTTCGTGTTGAGCAACGTTCTTACTAATTTTGATCCCAGTGGAGACTGCTCTGAATGAGTTCTCAACACTTCTTATATGGTGGAGTTTAAATAACACACATAAATATTTTTTTATTGTGTGTCTGAAATTTTAATTTTGAATGTAAAACCTCTTTAATAATTTTACACGCTCTACACACTGTGTTTGGTGGAGCTAATAATTTTCCTCTGTCTCAGTGTCCATCTGTGTGGGTCTTTATATATCTGAGAAGGGCGTGGCTTCTCTCTTTCTATTTTCCAACGTCAAATAAAATTTTAAGAAGCATATTTTTGCATTTTACTTGTAATACTATAATGAAACTATTAGCACAATAATGCAAACCACACTTTTCAAGGTCCAGAGAGCGAGGCACTCGCTAGGTTAGGTTAGAGTTAGGCCAAAGCCAGACCCAAGGTCCAACTTGGAAAGCACTGGCCATCGTTCAACTGGCCGCCTCAGGTAAGTTCCCATTATCACACCAAAAGCCCAAAATAGTATGCACAAGCACTCACACTAATTCCTTTTTTGGTAAATAAATCCACATTTGTGGTTAGTGAGCTTAGGGCTGCTTTTTGCAGGTTTTGTGACGTTGGGGTTAGGGTTTGTGTTCAGGTGAGAGGATCTAAATGGACCTACTTCAATCACCATCCACAATAAAGGTTTCCAGATGATGTTATGCTGGTGTTCGAGAGAAGACTTGGTCTGTAAGCCTGTATCACGCGACGTTTCGACAGCTTTTCGTGTCTTCTTCAGGCGAGGCTTGATTTTTAGAATTATTAAAGAGGACTCAACACCGTTCTTCTTGTGGAGACTGACTCAAATTGGGCCCAACACTATTCCAAAATTTTCAGAAGGACATTCAACATCGTCCAATGACAGAGACTAATACCAGAACGGTTTTCTACACTGTGTTCCTGACATAAGACCATACACACCGTCCCAAAGTGTGCCTCCATCTTATTTTAGACGTGAGATCTCCCTTAAAAATCCATCCTATACTTACTTTCCCTATTTTGGGCCGATAGGAGATTTTTAGGTGGGTCTTTAATGTCTCTTTTTCAGTGGAAACCAGTTCTAAAACGAGTGCTCCATGTCATTCTTCGTGTTGAGCAACGTTCTTACTAATTTTGATCCCAGTGGAGACTGCTCTGAATGAGTTCTCAACACTTCTTATATGGTGGAGTTTAAATAACACACATAAATATTTTTTTATTGTGTGTCTGAAATTTTAATTTTGAATGTAAAACCTCTTTAATAATTTTACACGCTCTACACACTGTGTTTGGTGGAGCTAATAATTTTCCTCTGTCTCAGTGTCCATCTGTGTGGGTCTTTATATATCTGAGAAGGGCGTGGCTTCTCTCTTTCTATTTTCCAACGTCAAATAAAATTTTAAGAAGCATATTTTTGCATTTTACTTGTAATACTATAATGAAACTATTAGCACAATAATGCAAACCACACTTTTCAAGGTCCAGAGAGCGAGGCACTCGCTAGGTTAGGTTAGAGTTAGGCCAAAGCCAGACCCAAGGTCCAACTTGGAAAGCACTGGCCATCGTTCAACTGGCCGCCTCAGGTAAGTTCCCATTATCACACCAAAAGCCCAAAATAGTATGCACAAGCACTCACACTAATTCCTTTTTTGGTAAATAAATCCACATTTGTGGTTAGTGAGCTTAGGGCTGCTTTTTGCAGGTTTTGTGACGTTGGGGTTAGGGTTTGTGTTCAGGTGAGAGGATCTAAATGGATCTACTTCAATCACCATCCACAATAAAGGTTTCCAGATGATGTTATGCTGGTGTTCGAGAGAAGACTTGGTCTGTAAGCCTGTATCACGCGACGTTTCGACAGCTTTTCGTGTCTTCTTCAGGCGAGGCTTGATTTTTAGAATTATTAAAGAGGACTCAACACCGTTCTTCTTGTGGAGACTGACTCAAATTGGGCCCAACACTATTCCAAAATTTTCAGAAGGACATTCAACATCGTCCAATGACAGAGACTAATACCAGAACGGTTTTCTACACTGTGTTCCTGACATAAGACCATACACACCGTCCCAAAGTGTGCCTCCATCTTATTTTAGACGTGAGATCTCCCTTAAAAATCCATCCTATACTTACTTTCCCTATTTTGGGCCGATAGGAGATTTTTAGGTGGGTCTTTAATGTCTCTTTTTCAGTGGAAACCAGTTCTAAAACGAGTGCTCCATGTCGTTCTTCGTGTTGAGCAACGTTCTTACTAATTTTGATCCCAGTGGAGACTGCTCTGAATGAGTTCTCAACACTTCTTATATGGTGGAGTTTAAATAACACACATAAATATTTTTTTATTGTGTGTCTGAAATTTTAATTTTGAATGTAAAACCTCTTTAATAATTTTACACGCTCTACACACTGTGTTTGGTGGAGCTAATAATTTTCCTCTGTCTCAGTGTCCATCTGTGTGGGTCTTTATATATCTGAGAAGGGCGTGGCTTCTCTCTTTCTATTTTCCAACGTCAAATAAAATTTTAAGAAGCATATTTTTGCATTTTACTTGTAATACTATAATGAAACTATTAGCACAATAATGCAAACCACACTTTTCAAGGTCCAGAGAGCGAGGCACTCGCTAGGTTAGGTTAGAGTTAGGCCAAAGCCAGACCCAAGGTCCAACTTGGAAAGCACTGGCCATCGTTCAACTGGCCGCCTCAGGTAAGTTCCCATTATCACACCAAAAGCCCAAAATAGTATGCACAAGCACTCACACTAATTCCTTTTTTGGTAAATAAATCCACATTTGTGGTTAGTGAGCTTAGGGCTGCTTTTTGCAGGTTTTGTGACGTTGGGGTTAGGGTTTGTGTTCAGGTGAGAGGATCTAAATGGACCTACTTCAATCACCATCCACAATAAAGGTTTCCAGATGATGTTATGCTGGTGTTCGAGAGAAGACTTGGTCTGTAAGCCTGTATCACGCGACGTTTCGACAGCTTTTCGTGTCTTCTTCAGGCGAGGCTTGATTTTTAGAATTATTAAAGAGGACTCAACACCGTTCTTCTTGTGGAGACTGACTCAAATTGGGCCCAACACTATTCCAAAATTTTCAGAAGGACATTCAACATCGTCCAATGACAGAGACTAATACCAGAACGGTTTTCTACACTGTG